>NW_026609332.1:206522-233681 GCF_029499605.1 Hyla sarda
TTAGAGGAGAGTGATGTCCCGTATACATGTAGTGTAGAGAGGAGAGTGATGTCCCCTTATACATGTAGTGTAGAGGAGAGGAGAGTGATGTCCCTTATACATGTAGTGTAGAGGAGGTGATGTCCCTTATACATGTAGTGTAGAGAGGAGAGTGATGTCCCTTATACATGTGTGTAGAGGAGAGTGATGTCCCTTAGACATGTAGTGTAGAGGTGAGTGATGTCCCTTATACATGTAGTGTAGAGGAGAGTGATGTCCCTTATACATGTAGTGTAGAGGAGAGGGATGTCCCCTTATACAGTAGTGTAGAGGAGAGTGATGTCCCTTATACATGTAGAGGAGAGTGATGTCCCTAATACATGTAGTGTAGAGGAGAGTGATGTCCCTTATACATGGTAGTGTAGAGGAGAGTGATGTCCCTTATACATGTAGTGTAGAGGAGAGTGATGTCCCTTATACATGTAGTGTAGAGGAGAGTGATGTCCCTTATACATGTAGTGTAGAGGAGAGTGATGTCCCTTATACATGTAGTGTAGAGGAGAGTGATGTCCCCTTATACATGTAGTGTAGAGGAGAGGGATGTCCCCTTATACATGTAGTGTAGAGGAGAGTGATGTCCCTTATACATGTAGAGGAGAGTGATGTCCCTTATACAGTAGTGTAGAGGAGAGTGATGTCCTTATACATGTAGTGTAGAGGAGAGGATGTCCCTTATACATGTAGTGTAGAGGAGAGTGATGTCCCTTATACATGTAGTGTAGAGGAGAGTGATGTCCCTTATACATGTAGTGTAGAGGAGAGTGGTGTCCCTTATACATGTAGTGTAGAGGAGAGTGATGTCCCTTATACATGTAGTGTAGAGGAGAGTGATGTCCCCTATACATGTAGTGTAGAGGAGAGTGATGTCCCTTATACATGTAGAGGAGAGTGATGTCCCTTATACATGTAGTGTAGAGGAGAGTGATGTCCCTTATACATGTAGAGGAGAGTGATGTCCCTTATACATGTAGTGTAGAGGAGAGTGATGTCCCCTTATACATGTAGTGTAGAGGAGAGTGATGTCCCCTTATACATGTAGTGTAGAGGAGAGTGATGTCCCTTATACATGTAGTGTAGAGGAGAGGGATGTCCCCTTATACATGTAGTGTAGAGGAGAGTGATGTCCCCTTATACATGTAGGTAGGGAGAGTGATGTCCCCTTATACTGTAGTGTAGAGGAGAGTGATGTCCCTTATACATGTAGTGTAGAGGAGAGTGATGTCCCTTATACATGTAGAGGAGAGGGATGTCCCCTTATACATGTAGTGTAGAGGAGAGTGATGTCCCCTTATACATGTAGTGTAGAGGAGAGTGATGTCCCTTATACATGTAGTGTGAGGAGAGTGATGTCCCTTATACATGTAGTGTAGAGGAGAGTGATGTCCCCTTATACATGTAGTGTAGAGGAGAGTGAGTCCCTTATACATGTAGTGTAGAGGAGAGGGATGTCCCCTTATACATGTAGTGTAGAGGAGAGTGATGCCCCTTATACATGTAGTGCACGGAGGGGGTCTTGGCCAGTGTTGGGGTCACTCACCCTCCAGGGGATCCCTGTTGAGCCCCAGTTGGCTGATGATGTAGCGGGGGATGTCAGATTTGATGCCTCCTCCTTCCTTGGCATGGCCTTCTGCTGCCTCCAGGAGATGGTAGAATGCCTCCGGGTCATACTCCTGAAGATAAAACAGAAGCAGTAAAGATGTCCAACGTCCGCTTTAAGATGTGTGCGAGTGTGACAGTGCCCCCGCTGGTGAACGTGTAAGGAGTAAATATCCTGTGTAACTAAGCACACTTTTACTATATACTGCCCTCCCCACATGACTGTACATGTTGCCCCCCCCCCAATATCCTCCCCACATGACTGTACATGTTGCCCCCCCCCATATCCTCCCCACATGACTGTACATGTTGCCCCCCCCCCCCCATATCCTCCCCACATGACTGTACATGTTGGCCCCCCCCCCCCCATATCCTCCCCACATGACTGTACATGTGGCCCCCCCCCCCCCATATCCTCCCCACATGACTGTACAGTTGGCCCCCCCCCATATCCTCCCCACATGACTGTACATGTTGGCCCCCCCCCCATATCCTCCCCACATGACTGTACATGTTGGCCCCCCCCCCATATCCTCCCCACATGACTGTACATGTTGGCCCCCCCCCATATCCTCCCCACATGACTGTACATGTTGGCCCCCCCCCCCATATCCTCCCACATGACTGTACAGTTGGCCCCCCCCCATATCCTCCCCACATGACTGTACATGTTGCCCCCCCCCCCCCATATCCTCCCCACATGACTGTACATGTTGCCCCCCCCCCCCCATATCCTCCCCACATGACTGTACATGTTGCCCCCCCCCCCCCCATATCCTCCCCACATGACTGTACATGTGGCCCCCCCCATATCCTCCCCACATGACTGTACATGTTGCCCCCCCCCCCATATCCTCCCCACATGACTGTACATGTTGGCCCCCCCCCCCATATCCTCCCCACATGACTGTACATGTTGCCCCCCCCCTCCCCATATCCTCCCCACATGACTGTACATGTGGCCCCCCCCCCCATATCCTCCCCACATGACTGTACATGGTGGCCCCCCCCCCCCCCATATCCTCCCCACATGACTGTACATGTGGCCCCCCCCCCCCCATATCCTCCCCACATGACTGTACATGTTGGCCCCCCCCCCCCCCATATCCTCCCCACATGACTGTACATGTTGGCCCCCCCCCAGATCCTCACCACATGACTGTACATGTTGGCCCCCCCCCCATATCCTCACCACATGACTGTACATGTGGGCCCCCCCCCCCATATCCTCACCACATGACTGTACATGTTGCCCCCCCCCCATATCCTCCCCACATGACTGTACATGTTGCCCCCCCATATCCTCCCCACATGACTGTACATGTTGCCCCCCCCATATCCTCCCCACATGACTGTACATGTTGCCCCCCCCATATCCTCCCCACATGACTGTACATGTTGCCCCCCCATATCCTCCCCACATGACTGTACACACTGCCCCACCCCCCATATCCTCACCACATGACTGTACATGTTTCACGCCCTTATCCTTACCAGACACTCCAGGAGTCGGGCCGGCCGGGCGATGATGATCATTAGTTTCTTTACCAGTTGGGTCACGAATGTGACGTCTGAGCTCTCGGATCGCTCGTGGGCCTGTAAGACAGAACACATAATATACATACCCCGCACTGACAACATGGAGCAACCGCATAGTACAGGAGGGGGGGGGGGGACACAAGAACCAAGCACTGGGGTCACCCTCAGTCTACACTTCACAATATGACAATCGCTTACAAGACTATTCTACAAAACAAAGCTAGAATGACAGGCAGAGCAGCAGAGGAACCTCATCGCCCTCCATAACATAACACCATGAAGAACGTCATCTCCTGAAACATGAAGCCGCTGATTTCATTACTGATACCGCTCCCCCATCCAGCCGCTCCCCTCCTACCCATCCTGACCCCGCCGCTCCCCCCATCCAGCCGCTCCCCTCCTACCCATCCTGACCCCACCGCTCCCCCCATCCAGCCGCTCCCCTCCTACCCATCCTGACCCCGCCGCTCCCCCATCCAGCCACACCCCTCATACCCATCCTGACCCCACCGCTCCCCCCATCCAGCCACACCCCTCCTACCCATCCTGACCCCGCCGCTCCCCCATCCAGCCACACCCCTCCTACCCATCCTGACCCCACCGCTCCCCCATCCAGCCACACCCCTCCTACCCATTCCTGACCCCACCGCTCCCCCATCCAGCCACTCCCCTCCTACCCATCCTGACCCCGCCGTTCCCCATCCAGCCGCTCCCCTCATACCATCCTGACCCCACCGCTCCCCCCCCCACCCATCCTGACCCCACCGCTCCCCCCCCCATCCAGCCCCTCCCCCTCATACCCTTCCTGACCCCTCATACCCATCCTTGACCCAGCCGCTCCCCCCATCCAGCCGCTCCCCTCTTACCCATCCTGACCCCACCGCTCCCCCCAATCCTCATCCTGACCCAGCCGCTCCCCTCATACCCATCCTGACCCAGCCGCTCCCCTCATACCCATCCTGACCCAGCCGCTCCCCTCATACCCATCCTGACCCAGCCGCTCCCCCATCCAGCCGCTCCCCTCATACCCATCCTGACCCAGCCGCTCCCCCCCATCCAGCCGCTCCCCTCCTACCCATCCTGACCCCACCGCTCCCCCATCCAGCCGCTCCCCTCCTACCCATCCTGACCCCGCCGCTCCCCCCTCCAGCCGCTCCCTCATACCCATCCTGACCCCGCCGCTCTCCCCCATACCCATCCTGACCCCGCCGCTCCCCCCATCCTCATCCTGACCCTGCCGCTCCCCCCCATCCTCATCCTGACCCCGCCGCTCCCCCCATCCTCATCCTGACCCCGCCGCCCCCCCATCCTCAACCTGACCCCGCCGCCCCCCCCCTTCCTCACCTGACCCCGCCGCCCCCCCCCATCCTCAACCTGACCCCGCCGCTCCCCCCATCCTCAACCTGACCCCGCCGCTCCCCCCATCCTCAACCTGACCCAGCCGCTCCCCTCAAACCCATCCTGACCCAGCCGCTCCCCTCCCTGCTCCCTCATACCCATCCTGACCCAGCCGCTCCCCTCATACCCATCCTGACCCCGCAGCTGCCCCCATCCTCATCCTGACCCCGCCGCTCCCCTCATCCTGACCCCGCCGCTCCCCCCATCCTCATCCTGACCCCGCCGCCCCCCCCCATCCTCATCCTGACCCCGCCGCCCCCCCCATCCTCATCCTGACCCCGCCGCCCCCCATCCTCACCTGACCCCGCCGCCCCCCCATCCTCAACCTGACCCCGCCGCCCCCCCCCATCCTCAACCTGACCCAGCCGCCCCCCCCATCCTCAACCTGACCCAGCCGCTCCCCCCATCCCCATTCTGAACCCGCCGCTGCCCTCATCCAGCTGCTCCCCTCATACCCATCCTGACCCTGCCGCTCCCCCCCATCCTTATCCTGACCCAGCCACTGCCCCATCCAGCCGCTCCCCTCATACCCATCCTGACCCTGCCGCTCCCCCCCATCCTTATCCTGACCCAGCCACTGCCCCCATCCAGCCGCTCCCCTCATACGTATCCTGACCCCGCCGCTCCCCCCCATCCTCATCCAGCTGCACCCCTCATACCCATCCTGACCCCACCGCTCCCCCATCTTCATCCTGACCCCGCCGCTCCCCCCATCCTCATCCTGACCCCCCCGTTCCCCCCCATCCTCATCCTGACCTAGCCGCTGCCCCCATCAAGCCCCTCCCCTCATACCCATCCTGACCCCGCTGCTCCCCCCTATCCAGTCGCTCCCCTCAAACCCATCCTGACCCAGCCGCTCCCCTCATACCTATCATGACCCAGGTACTCCCGTGTCCGTTCCCCTAAACCCATTCTGACCCAGCCGCTCCCCTCATACCTATCATGACCCAGGTACTCCCGTCTACGCTCCCCTCCCTGCTCCCCTCAAACCCATCCTGACCTAGCGGTTCCCCTCCCTGCTCCCCTCAGACCCATCCTGACCCAGCCGCTCCCCTCAAACCCATCCTGACCTAGCCGCTCCCCTCATACCTATCATGACCCAGGTACTCCCGTCTCCGCTCCCCTCCCTGCTCCCCTCAAACCCATCCTGACCCAGCGGCTCCCCTCCCTGCTCCCCTCAAACCCAATCTGACCCAGCGGCTCCCCTCCCTGCTCCCCTCAAACCCATCCTGACCCAGCCGCTCCCCTCCCTGCTCCCCTCAAACCCATCCTGACCCAGCCGCTCCCCTTCCTGCTTCCCTCAGACCCATTCTGACCCAGCCGCTCCCTCAAACCCATCCTGACCCAGCCGCTCCCCTCCCTGCTTCCCTCAAACCCATCCTGACCCAGCCTCTCCCCTCAAACCCATCCTGACCCAGCCGCTCCTCTCCCTGCTCCCCTCAAACCCATCCTGACCCAGCCGCTCCCCTCAAACCCATCCTGACCCAGCCGCTCCCCTCCCTGCTCCTCTCAAACCCATCCTGACCCAGCCGCTCCCCTCCCTGCTCCTCTCAAACCCATCCTGACCCAGCCGCTCCCCTCCCTGCTTCCCTCAACCCATCCTGACCCAGCCTCTCCCCTCAAACCCATCCTGACCCAGCCGCTCCCCTCCCTGCTCCCCTCAAACCCATCCTGACCCAGCCCCTCCCCTCCCTGCTCCTCTCAAACCCATCCTGACCCAGCCCCTCCCCTCCCTGCTCCTCTCAAACCCATCCTGACCCAGCCGCTCCCCTCCCTGCTTCCCTCAAACCCATCCTGTCCAAGCCGCTCCCCTCAAACCCATCCTGACCCAGCCGCTCCCCTCCCTGCTCCCCTCAAACCCATCCTGACCCAGCCGCTCCCCTCCCTGCTCCCCTCAAACCCATCCTGACCCAGCCGCTTCCCTCCCTGCTCCCCTCAAACCCATCCTGACCCAGCCGCTCCCCTCCCTGCTCCCCTCAAACCCATCCTGACCCAGCCGCTCCCCTCCCTGCTCCCCTCAAACCCATCCTGACCCAGCCGCTCCCCTCCCTGCTCCCCTCAAACCCATCCTGACCCAGCCGCTCCCCTCCCTGCTCCCCTCAAACCCATCCTGACCCAGCCGCTCCCCTCCCTGCTCCCCTCAAACCCATCCTGACCCAGCCGCTCCCCTCAAACCTATCATGACCCAGGTACTCCCGTCTCCGCTCCCGTAAAGCCATCCTGACCCAGCCGCACCCCTCAATACCTATCATGACCCAGTACTCCCGTCTCCGCTCCCGTAAACCCATCCTGACCCAGCCGCTCCCCTCAATACCTATCATGACCCAGGTACTCCCGTCTCCGCTCCCGTAAACCCATCCTGACCCAGCCGCTCCCCTCATACCTATCATGACCCAGGTACTCCCTTCTCCGCTCCCGTAAACCCATCCATCCATCATGACCCAGCAGCTCCCCTGCTGACCTGATTCTCCTTCTCCAGGACACATGGTGATATAATGGGGGGCACCGGTGAGGTGATGGGCGACCTCTGCTCCTGTGGCCCCAGGCACAACATTCTATCAGTGTGGTGACAGAAATGAATAGAACCGAGAAGAAGCCTCATATAACAAGGCGCATTAATCCTGCCCGAGCTCCACATCAGAGCAGGCAGCGGACGCTGTGGGAGATCTGTTCTGCATAATCCGCGCTCCGCAGACGGGTCACCAGCTGAGTCCTCCCTGATAAACTACAAACGCCACAATGTCCCAGATCACTAAGTAGTGGGAATCCTGAGTCCATATAGAGAAGGTGTCTATATCCAGCTGCCTCATACATGACCCAATATATGGCCCAGTATAAGTATGTGCACCCCCACACGTTTCCCATAGGGATTTGTTCTCGCCATAATCCTTTTCTAGAAAAACCGTGGACCACTGAAGTGTCGAGTATCTGGTTAATACCTTATAAAAAGCCAGGGGGACCCAGGAAGGAGCAGGAGGAGTCTGTTTAGGGTCCAGGGGTGCGTTATCTGCCCCATCATTGTATGTGAATATGGCCAAATTACATCCACAAAAACTAAACTAACCTCTAGAAGCCACCGAGCCATATAGTCAGTGCCGCGCTGCGGATCCAGCATCCCGGAGAGGGCAGAACGCTGCCGCGATCCTCACACTTGTTTGTGATTGTTTGGATAAGAGCGCCACGCGTCCAGCATTATATAGCCAGAGGCTGCCATGCGTGACGGCTTGATACATGTCAGGTAATTAGCCATTCCTGGTGACGGCATGCCGAGGAGGGTACGGAGAGTCATTCCTGCACACAGGAGATCGTTTATCTGAAGACCCATCAGTCACTCACAGCAGCCACTGGGCCATGAAATTACAATCAGCGTCCTCCGGGGACCGCCACCGATAACACCGTAATAGAGACAATACAGCCAGACCCCCAGAGCTGAACTCCAGCCGCAGCACAATGTGGAAAGGCAGATCATGGAAAAGTATTCACCCCCCGTGGATGTGTATTGTGTGGTCACATGGCAAAGGAACGGACCCAAAATAATTCAAGTGATGTGCAAAAGTATTCACCCCGTTCATGTCTATATACATACACCAGAGCCGTCCTCACAGTCTATATACACCAGAGCCGTCCTCACAGTCTATATACACCAGAGCCGTCCTCACAGTCTATATACACCAGAGCCGTCCTCACAGTCTATATATACATACACCAGTGCCGTCCTCACAGTCTATATACACCAGAGCCGTCCTCACAGTCTATACACATACACCAGAGCCGTCCTCACAGTCTATACACATACACCAGAGCCGTCCTCACAGTCTATATACACCAGAGCCGTCCTCACAGTCTATATATATACACACCAGAGCCGTCCTCACAGTCTATATACACCAGAGCCGTCCTCACAGTCTATATACACCAGAGCCGTCCTCACAGTCTATATACACCAGAGCCGTCCTCACAGTCTATATACACCAGAGCCGTCCTCACAGTCTATATACACCAGAGCCGTCCTCACAGTCTATATACACCAGAGCCGTCCTCACAGTCTATATATACATACACCAGTGCCGTCCTCACAGTCTATATACACCAGAGCCGTCCTCACAGTCTATATACATACACCAGAGCCGTCCTCACAGTCTATACACATACACCAGAGCCGTCCTCACAGTCTATACACATACACCAGAGCCGTCCTCAGTCTATATACACACACCAGAGCCGTCCTCACAGTCTATATACATACACCAGAGCCGTCCTCACAGTCTATATACACACACCAGAGCCGTCCTCACAGTCTATACACATACACCAGAGCCGTCCTCACAGTCTATACACATACACCAGAGCCGTCCTCACAGTCTATATACACACACCAGAGCCGTCCTCACAGTCTATATACATACACACCAGAGCCGTCCTCACAGTCTATATATACATATACACCAGAGCCGTCCTCACAGTCTATATACACCAGAGCCGTCCTCACAGTCTATATACATACACCAGAGCCGTCCTCACAGTCTATATACATACACCAGAGCCGTCCTCACAGTCTATATACATACACCAGAGCCGTCCTCACAGTCTATATACATACACCAGAGCCGTCCTCACAGTCTATATACATACACCAGAGCCGTCCTCACAGTCTATATACATACACCAGAGCCGTCCTCACAGTCTATATACATACACCAGAGCCGTCCTCACAGTCTATATATATACACCAGAGCCGTCCTCACAGTCTATATACACACACCAGAGCCGTCCTCACAGTCTATATACACACACCAGAGCCGTCCTCACAGTCTATATATACACCAGAGCCGTCCTCACAGTCTATATATACACCAGAGCCGTCCTCACAGTCTATATATACACCAGGGCCGTCCTCACAGTCTATATATACACCAGGGCTGTCCTCAGCCAATGTGTGGTGTTCTCTGCCCTGTATACACAAGGCCAAGACTTCACTGTGTCCTCAATATCCCTCCAATAAAGCACAGAGTCAGGGGCTCCTATCAGGCAGATTAATCTCAATGAGGTCACCACTGCCGCTACGTGAAATGAGGCTTTTATCTAATATCTCCCACAGCAGATGTTCATGAAGAACCACAGATAAGAAGCCCAAGATCAAGCAAAAGGACGGGACTAGAGGTGAACAGCGTCCATCACAAAGCGTTGGCGTGGACATGTAAGCGTCAGGCGTTATACTCACATCCTGCAGCAGCTTCTCCAGGTTCTCCTGCAGCTCATAGAAGTAGCGGGAAGTGATCAGCCCGTCGCGGGATTTGCCCAGGCAGTCGCGGGCCAGTTCGATCACCTGATGATGGATGAAACTCAGGACCCCATCGCCCAGGGGCAGGATATTCTCAGGGGCATTGCTGGTGATGAAGTCCGCCAGCCTCTCCTCCATCTGAGCCGTGGCCTGAGGGACAAAGAGACAAGAAGTGATGGTGAGCAACACCCGGGGCCCCCACAGGAGCCACAAAGTCTCAATATTATTTCTAATACAAAAAGAAAGGAATGACAGAAGGACACCTCACCTTAGGGAACCGCTCCTTGTAGACGTGGTTCATCATTACTATCTCTCCATCATATGAGATTGGCGAACGGCCAGGACTGCAGGAAGAAAACCAGAAAGATACATATGCGCTGCCATAGGATAGGGGGGCATGTAGAAGTACCTGGATTATAGGGGTGTATGGAGTACACCTGGATTATAGGGGTGTATAGAGTATACCTGGATTATAGGGGTGTATAGAGTATACCTGGATTATAGGGGTGTATAGAGTACACCTGGATTATAGGGGTGTATGGAGTACACCTGGATTATAGGGGTGTATGGAGTATACCTGGATTATAGGGGTGTATGGAGAATACCTGGATTATAGGGGTGTATAGAGTATACCTGGATTATAGGGGTGTATAGAGTATACCTGGATTATAGGGGTGTATGGAGTATACCTGGATTATAGGGGTGTAGAGTATACCTGGATTATAGGGGTGTATGGAGTATACCTGGATTATAGGGGTGTATGGAGTATACCTGGATTATAGGGGTGTATAGAGTATACCTGGATTATAGGGGTGTATGGAGTATACCTGGATTATAGGGGTGTATAGAGTATACCTGGATTATAGGGGTGTATAGAGTATACCTGGATTATAGGGGTGTATAGAGTATACCTGGATTATAGAGGTGTATAGAGTATACCTGGATTATAGGGGTGTATAGAGTATACCTGGATTATAGGGGTGTATAGAGTATACCTGGATTATAGGGGTGTATTTAGTATACCTTAATTATAAGGGTGACATGCTGTCTTCAGCACCTGGACTGACCTGGGCTCGTTTAAAAACACAAGACTGGCCCAGGTAGGGGGATGAAAGGCCCGACTACCAATCCTGCCTTTTATCTCCTAAAAATTATGGATTTACTAAATTCCCTAGAAAGCAAGGTCTCCTCGGGGAGTTAATGTCTGAATTCCTGTATCACACCCAGCTTCTCCTGGATGAGATATGCGCTTCCTGAAATTAGATACAACTGGTCCACAGCGAACCCCATCATTCCTTTCACTGTGTTACCCAAAGTACAAAGCATACATGGAGCACAGAATTGTACTTAATCCTGGATGTACTATACTGAATTGCAGAGGATAAAATACTTGGAACCAAATTGAAGATATGTGAAGACTTTATGATCAGTCCAATAATTAAAGACATTCATTACGTTTGTCGGAGTGACCTTCAGATATGTGCAGAGGAGACCTAGAGTGTCAGGATGTCACCGTGAGCGCCGTATCTCCAGTTAGGTGTATAGCGGTGCATGGTGCAGCAATCCTTATTACACATGTCGGATGAGCTCATCTGTGGGGCGGTCAATGCTGAGGCAATGGGAGTGTAACATGTGGCGAGTGAACATGTGCTGCATCCTAAGCAGAGGTGGCGGTGTAATGCAATGACTCATCCCGGCTCCAGGCACAATGATGTCATCCATATAATAGATTATCATACCTAAACCTCAGCCGAGCGAGTCCTGGATAGAAGGATCCATGTTATAGAAGCCCCATAGAGTGAGGTGGAGCAATGGACATCCATCGAATACCCCGAGCTCCACCGTGCCACCCCAAATCCCAAATAATCTGGCTATAGATAATGTGAAGGATCCATGTTATAGAAGCCCCATAGAGTGAGGTGCAGCATTGGACATCTGACCATCGAATACCCCGAGCTCCACCGTGTTCCCCCTTAAATCCCAAATCGATAATGTGAAGGATCCAGACTGGCTCCGATGATTACATCTGTCCAGGGGGGGGGAAAGACTCAAGATACCACCGCAGCAACTACTATGTACCACCCGTCTATATGACCCTGATGCCATACTGGGGGCCACATTTACTTGTAGCACCCACTCTTTGGGCTCACGTGTCTGCAACTATTTAACCAATTCCCCAGATGCTGGAAACTCATTTCTGAGCCAGGCTTATTGTTAGGACACGCATGAATGGGAGATAGATGGTGTGCCGCACCCGGCTACATACAGGCACCAATGTTTCCCCGATGATACCTTTTTGGACTGTATTCTCCAGGGACCCGTGTGACAGCAGATATTTAATGCCGGAACGGATGAGCAAGTGGCAGGTCAGAGTAACAACTGGAGGGAGGGGGGGGGAGAACCTAAAGACAAAATCTCTTCTGTCCCGGCTCATTACAGTCCATGATGGAGGCGTCCATCTCCATCCATCACATCATGGCTAATTACAGGTGTCCGCATGGGAGAAGCGCAGCTGCAACAGATGACACTGTCAGAACCTCCACTACAGAAGAGAAGAAGAGCAGCTGCAGCAGCCACTCCCAGAGCCTACACCACACGGGAGAAGAGCAGCAGCAGACACTCCCAAAGCCTACACCACACGGGAGAAGAGCAGCAGCAGTAGACACTCCCAGAGCCTACACCACACGGAAGAAGAGCAGCTGCAGCAGACACTCCCAGAGCCTACACCACACGGGCAGCTGCACCAGATGACACGGTCAGAACCTCCACTACAAAAGAAATGAGGAGCTGCAGCAGATACTCCCAGAGCCTACACCACAGAAGAGAAGAGCAACTGCAACAGATGACACTGTCAGAACCTCCACTTCAGAAGAGAAGAGCAGCTGCAGCAGACACACCCAGAGCCTAAACCACACGGGAGAAGAGCAGCTGTAGAGACTCCCAGAGCCTACACCACACAGGAGAAGAGCAGCTGCAGTAGACACTCCCAGAGCCTACACCACACAGGAGAAGAGCAGCTGCAGTAGACACTCCCAGAGCCTACACCACACAGGAGAAGAGCAGCTGCAGTAGACACTCCCAGAGCCTACACCACACAGGAGAAGAGCAGCTGCAGTAGACACTCCCAGAGCCTACGCCACACAGGAGAAGAGCAGCTGCAGTATACACTCCCAGAGCCCACGCCACACAGGAGAAGAGCAGCTGCAGTAGACACTCCCAGAGCCTACCCCATACGGGAGAAGAGCAGCTGCAGTAGACACTCCCAGAGCCTACACCACACAGGAGAAGAGCAGCTGCAGTAGACACTCCCAGAGCCTACACCACACAGGAGAAGAGCAGCTGCAGTAGACACTCCCAAAGCCTACACCACACGGGAGAAGAGCAGCTGCAGTAGACACTCCCAGAGCCTACACCACACGGGAGAAGAGCAGCTGCAGTAGACACTCCCAGAGCCTACACCACACAGGAGAAGAGCAGCAGCACACAGCACTGCCAGAGCCTACACCACACGGAAGAAGAGCAGCTGCACCAGATGACACTGTCAGAACCTCCACTACAAAAGAAATGAGGAGCTGCAGCAGATACTCCCAGAGCCTACACCACAGAAGAAAAGAGCAACTGCAACAGATGACACTGTCAGAACCTCCACTTCAGAAGAGAAAAGCAGCTGCTGCAGCAGACACTCCCAGAGCCTAAACCACACGGGAGAAGAGCAGCAGCAGCAGTAGACACTCAGAGCCTACACCACACGGGAGAAGAGCAACTGCAACAGATGACACTGTCAGAACTTCCACTTCAGAAGAGAAGAGCAGCTGCAGCAGACACTCCCAGAGCCTAAACCACACGGGAGAAGAGCAGCTGTAGAGACTCCCAGAGCCTACACCACACAGGAGAAGAGCAGCTGCAGTAGACACTCCCAGAGCCTACACCAGACAGGAGAAGAGCAGCAGCACACAACACTGCCAGAGCTTCTACCACGGGAGAGAAGGGAGGCTGCAGAGGACGACATTGTTGCAGCCTCCACCACAGGATGGAAGTCTTCATGACTTTAACCTTCTTTGCTTCTTTGAGAATTGGCCAAAAAGGAAATGTATCCAGGAAAAAAGCTTCTGTGCAGATTCCCCAGGGAGCTCAGACTTACATGAACAAATCTGAGGGAAAATAGAATGTCAAATTAAAAGTGTGATTGACTGCAGCGGTGGCAACATGAGGTAATGGATATCATCATAAAGACTGGGGGTGGGCGATGCGGCCGCCCGAATAATTACACGGATAATCGGTTGCCCACACGGGCAGCGCATTTTAGGACAATGCAGGCGATGCTGCAGAGGTAACAACAAGAATCAATTTACAAGGAGAATGAGAAACAGAGTGCCTCATCCTGTAGGAGCAGAGGCTGATCACAGAGAACAACAGATGTAATAGAGACTGACAAGCGACTGCAGGAAGGTGTAATATAGGGAAAAGGTCACTTGGATGGATGCCAATGGATCAGGCTTGGCGAGACATGCACCCCAGTTATACACTACTCAAAAAAATAAAAGGGAACACTAAGATGACACATCCAAGGCCAACCACACCTGTATATGGTCTCCCAAGGGGTCTGAGGATCTCATCTCAGTACCTAATGGCAGTCAGGCTACCTCTGGCAAGCACATGGGGAGCAGTGTGGCCCCCCCAAAGAAATGCCACCCCACACCATTACTGACCCACCACCAAACCGGTAATGCTGGAGGATGTTGCAGGCAGCAGAACATTCTCCACGGCGTCTCCAGACTCTGTCACGTCTGTCACATGTGCTCAGTGTGAACCTGCTTTCATCTGTGAAGAGCACAGGGCACCAGTGGTGAACTTGCCAAACTTGGTTTTCTCTGGCAAGTGCCAAACGTCCTGCACGGTGTTGGGCTGTAAGCACAACCCTCACCTGTGGACGTCGGGCCCTCATACCACCCTCATGGAGTCTGTTTCTGACCGTTTGAGTGGATACATGCACATTTGTGACCTGCTGGAGGTCATTTTGCAGGGCTCTGGCAGTGCTCCTCCTGCTCCTCCTTGCACAAAGGCGGAGGTAGTGATCCTGCTGCTGGGTTGTTGCCCTCCTATGGCCTCCTCCACATCTCCTGATGTACTGGCCTGTCTCCTGGTAGCGCCTCCATGCTCTGGACACTACGCTGACAGACACAGCAAACCTTCTTGCCACAGCTCGCATTGATGTGCCATCCTGGATGAGCTGCACTACCTGAGCCACTTGTGTGGGTTGTAGACTCAGTCTCATGCTACCACTAGAGTGAAAGCACCGCCAGCATTCAAAAGTGACCAAAACATCAGCCAGGAAGCATAGGAACTGAGAAGTGGTCTGTGGTCACCACCTGGAGAACCACTCCTTTATTGGGGGTGTCTTGCTAATTGCCTATAATTTCCACGTGTTGTCTGTTCCATTTGAAATTGATTGTCAATCAGTGTTCTTCCTGAGTGGACAGTGGGATTTCACACAAGTGTCAGTGACTTGGAGTTACATTGTGGTGTTTAAGTGTTCACTTTATTTTATTGAGCAGTGTATAAACTCTTCCATCATTCCCTGCACTGCTGCTGTTCTGTGACTGTGTACATGATGGATGCCAGTACCCAAAGTATTAACTATAGAGGATCAAATCATGGACCCAGCACAATACAGGAAGGAAAGAACTATATTGTCTAAGCCCTTAGAGGGGGGTCCTATAAGAGGATCAATGGGGGCTGCATGACACCTTATTCATGCTGGAGGAAGTGCACAGGCTCCGGACCCCACCGGGTGATGGGTCATAATACAAAAAGGTGTAAAACATGACCTTTATTATTTTATGATGTCAGAAATGTATATGATGCTGCAGGATCTGGGAATGAAGGAACCAAGTGATAAGCAATTCACAATCCTGGTTACCGTTCACACACATCGGGCCCCATCACTGTTATCATAGAGGGAGAAACACACAGAAACCTGGTGTGGATGGTCCAGGGTGATCCCTATGACTAAGTGGGATAAGGGCGGTCACAGACATGTAGACCAAAGTGTTATGGGTCCCTAAAGTGGGACTGCCAGATGTGGCGGGCTTAATCACCAAACGGTAAATTAAATATCTATCCCACAATGTATACACAAGAGTCTGTGCAGAAGGGGCTCCAGCGTATGAAAACATATCGTCTACGTATCGTCCGCTCTACCTGAAGGCGGTGGTTTACACGACATTGTAATGAAGGTTATGTTTTAGGTTGCACCTCTGTATAATTTTAGTGATTATACACTACAATTCTTGCAGAATTCAAAATGATCATCATCTTATTGTAACTTTAAACATCGGTAAAAGTTTTTAAAGAAATTTTTTTTGTCATCCTCCCCCCCCCCCCCCCCCACCCAAAAAAAAAAAAAAATAATAATAATAAATTGCCGTCGGAATGCAGGAAATAGTAAGTAATGAATTTTATTTTAAACAGTTTCAAGAGCTGGTAGAGAAAGGCGGATCAGCGGATGATGTAACAATGGACGACAGGTAAGATCATTTATAAGTTTATGTGATATAGCATTAATCAGTGCTGCCTGAATGATTGATGCGTTTATTGATGGGTTATTTTTTTAATTGGTGTGTTGGTTAATATTTTAACATTTAAAATATGTTTTGGGTAGGGTCACACGTAACTGATCCTCAGTGTATTTTACAATGCGGATCTGCCGGTGACCTGACCCATAGTGTGCCTCCAACTGTTGCCACCCTCGCTCCCTGGCAATCTGCTGCTCCGAGCATCCACACAGGGGCCTGCAAGTCACCGAGTTCACTCACAATCTACTTAGACCAGGCATCTTCAACCTGCGGACCTCCAGATGTTGCAAAACTACAACTCCCAGCATTCCCGGACAGCCGTTGGCTGGAGGTCTGCAGGTTGAAGACCACTGACTTAGACATTGCAGAGCAGCCGCGATGTCTGAGTACACTACACATGCATGTGGCGAATCGCAGAGCCGTGTGGGTGCTCAGAGTGGCAGTTTGCCGCTGCAAGCAGGCAGGGGGGCGGGAGGTTGCAACAGATGGAGGCACACTGCGGATCCGTTACGTGTGACCCTACCCTTAAAGGGGTATTCCAGTGGTGAAAAACTTATCTCCTATCCTAAGGATAGGGGATAAGTTTGAGATCGCGGGGGGTCCGACCGCTGGGGCCCCCTGTGATCTCTCTGTACAGGGGCCAGGCTCTCCGGCCAGATAGCGGGTGTTGACCTCCGCATGAAGCGGCGGCCGACACGCCCCCTCAATACATCGTTATGGCAGAGCCGGAGATTGCCGAAGACCGCGCTCCGGCTCAGCCATAGAGTTGTATTGAGGGGGCGTGTCGGCCACCACTTTGTGCGGGGGTGGAAACGCCCCCTTCCCGTGAGCTATCGGGGCCCCGTACAGGAGATCGTGGGGGGGCCCCAGCGGTCGGACCCCCGTGATCTGCAACTTATCCCCTATCCTTAGGATAGGGGATAAGTTGTTCACCACTGGATATCTCCTTTAATGTATGTTTGTAACTCCCAATAACGTTTTTTTTTTAGTTTATACAGATTCAAATCTTCTGCTCAAAACACTGACACCGAATAATGCGACTGACTTCATTAGCCTGACATGCGCTCCTTACTGAGCGAGCCAGGGTAGGGCTCCCCGCGATCCTGTGGATAGGGGAGGAGTTTACTTTTGACAGTTCTCCTTTAATTGCTCTAACCACAACTTTATATGATTGGAATCTTGACTACACCAACAGTCTAAACAGTCAGGCCAATGAAGTCAGCGAATCGCATTGACCTATATTCGGTCTCAGTGTTTTAAGCAGAAGATTTGAATCTGTATAAAAAAAAGTTATTGCGAGTTTTAAACATACATTAAATATATTTTAAATCTTATATAATGTAATAATAATATTAACTAACACGCCAATTAAAAATAAATAACCCATCATTCAGGCAGCACCGATTCATGATGTAATATATCACATAAAATGATACATCGTCTTACCTGTCGTCCATTGTTACATCTTCCGCGGAGCCTCTTTCCGCCGGCTGCTCCTGAAAATGGTTCCCGCCTTTAAAATAAAAAAAATTATTTCCATACAAAACAAATTAAATTCATTACCTACAATTTCCTGCATCTTCAATTTTGTGGAACCTTACGAAATCTGTGCACATTCTGCATGAATTTTCAAGCTCTATTGACTTCAATAGCATTCTGGCCCGGAATTACGCGAAAACAGAGTGGAATGCGGTATTTTGGCTGCAGAACATCCGTTGCAAAAATTCTGCAGTGTGAATGGGACTGCTAAATCCCAAATGTATTGGCTATAAATTCATGTAAAGTTTTAATGCAGAATTGTGCTGGAAATTCTGAAATTCTGTCATGTGAACATAGCCTAACATGGACACTCTGCGAGCCTTCATTACTGTGGCTTAAAGGGGTACTCCGGTGAAAACCTTTTTTCTTTTAAATCAACTGGTGGCAGAAAGTTAAACATATTTGTAAATTACTTCTATTAAAAAAATCTTAATCCTTCCTGTACTTATTAGCTGCTGAATACTACAGAGGAAATGCTTTTCTTTTTGGAATGCTCTCCGATGACCTCACGACCACAGTTCTCACTGCTGACATATAATAATAATGCTTTATTTATTGTTGTCCTTAGTGGGATTTGAACCTAAGTCCCCAGCACTGCAAGGCCGCAGTCCTAACCACTGAGCCACCATGCTGCCCTTAGCATACATCTGCTATGCACAGTTGCTAAAATGGACAGAGATGTCAGCAGAGAGCACTGTGTTTGTGATGTCATCAGTGTTCCAAAAAGAAAGGAATTTCCTCTGTAGCATTCAGCAGCTAATAAGGACTGGAAGGATTAAGATATTTTAATAGAAGTAATTTACAAATATGTTTAACTTTCTGCCACCAGTTGATTTAAAAGAAAAAAGGTTTTCACCGGAGTACCCCTTTAAGAAGCTGACACCACTCATCCATCTGTATATCACCCCCGTGTGACACCAGGACCACCATAAGATGGATGAGCTGTCAAGTATCATCCATGGTCAATGCAAGGATTTAGGAAAAGTGATGTCTGTACTGACCGCGCTCTGCTGGATTATCCGTGATGTCTGTACTGACCGCAGCTTGTGGTAATGGTCTGAGCGTCACACAACCAACCATTACAATGGACCCAAATATAAGAGCAGGACGTCACATCCACAGAGCTCAGGTCTGTTCATGGCTATAAGGGAATGACATGTAAGAGTAGTCTCACCTGAGGCTGCGGGAGCGGGGACGCATGGCTGGAGACTGGCGGCCTTCCTCATCGGTGATGTTCTCGGTGCTGAAGTGCTTGGTCAGGAAGTGCAGCTCGTCCGCTGTCGGCTGAAATGGCAGCTGGTGCAGCTTCTCCTGAGATGAGCAGGATGACTGAGTACAGAAGACACAGAAGAAAAGACACTAAAACACATGCATACAAGACTGCTGGGGAGGAAAGGGGAAACAAAGGGTTAATCCTGCTGTAATACAAGTCCCCAGGACCTCGGACACCACATTGTGGCATTGCCTGTCGCAACAATCTGCACTGATCCACTAGACCAAACTATAATGGATCACCGTCACTATACGCTCCCCTATCATCATCACCGTCACTATACGCTCCCCCATCATCATCACCGTCACTATACGCTCCCCCATCATCATCACCGTCACTATACGCTCCCCCATCGTCATCACCGTCACTATACGCTCCCCCATCATCACCACCGTCACTATACGCTCCCCCATCATCATCACCGTCACTATACGCTCCCCTATGACCACCACCACCGTCACTATACGCTTCCCCATCGTCATCACCGTCACTATACGCTTCCCCATCATCACCACCGTCACTATACGCTCCCCTATCATCATCACCGTCACTATACGCTCCCCCATCATCATCACCGTCACTATACGCTCCCCCATCGTCATCACCGTCACTATACGCTCCCCCATCGTCATCACCGTCACTATATGCTCCCCTATGACCACCACCACCGTCATCACCGTCACTATACGCTCCCCCATCATCATCACCGTCACTATACGCTCCCCCATCATCATCACCGTCACTATACGCTCCCCCATCGTCATCACCGTCACTATACGCTCCCCCATCGTCATCACTATACGCTCCCCTATCATCATCACCGTCACTATACGCTCCCCCATCGTCATCACTATACGCTCCCCTATCATCATCACCGTCACTATACGCTCCCCCATCGTCATCACCGTCACTATACGCTCCCCCATCGTCATCACTATACGCTCCCCCATCGTCACCACCGTCACTATACGCTCCCCCATCGTCACCACCGTCACTATACGCGCTCCCCCATCGTCACCACCGTCACTATACGTTCCCCCATCATCACCACCGTCACTATACGCTCCCCCATCATCACCACCGTCACTATACGCTCCCCCATCATCACCACCGTCACTATACGCTCCCCCATCATCACCACCGTCACTATACGCTCCCCCATCATCACCACCGTCACTATACGCTCCCCCATCGTCATCACCGTCACTATACGCTCCCCATCGTCATCACCGTCACTATACGCTCCCCTATCATCACCACCGTCACTATACGCTCCCCCATCACCACCACCGTCACTATATGCTCCCCCATCATCATCACCACTGTCACTATACGCTCCCCCATCATCACCACTGTCACTATACGCTCCCCCATCATCATCACCACTGTCACTATACGCTCCCCCATCTTCACCACCGTCACTATACGCTCCCCCATCTTCACCACCGTCACTATACGCTCCCCCATCATCATCACCACTGTCACTATACGCTCCCCCATCATCATCACCGTCACTATACGCTCCCCCATCATCATCACCGTCACTATACGCTCCCCTATGACCACCACCACCGTCATCACCGTCACTATACGCTCCCCCATCATCATCACCGTCCCTATACGCTCCCCCATCATCATCACCGTCACTATACGCTCCCCCATCATCATCACCGTCACTATACGCTCCCCCATCGTCACCACCGTCACTATACGCTCCCCCATCGTCACCACCGTCACTATACGTTCCCCCATCATCACCACCGTCACTATACGCTCCCCCATCATCACCACCGTCACTATACGCTCCCCCATCATCACCACCGTCACTATACGCTCCCCCATCATCACCACCGTCACTATACGCTCCCCCATCGTCATCACCGTCACTATACGCTCCCCTATCACCACCACCGTCACTATACGCTCCCCCATCGTCATCACCGTCACTATACGCTCCCCCATCGTCATCACCGTCACTATACGCTCCCCTATCATCACCACCGTCACTATACGCTCCCCCATCACCACCACCGTCACTATATGCTCCCCCATCATCATCACCACTGTCACTATACGCTCCCCCATCATCACCACTGTCACTATACGCTCCCCCATCATCATCACCACTGTCACTATACGCTCCCCCATCATCATCACCACTGTCACTATACGCTCCCCCATCGTCACCACCGTCACTATACGCTCCCCCATCATCATCACCACTGTCACTATACGCTCCCCTATCACCACCGTCACTATACGCTCCCCCATCACCACCGTCACTATACGCTCCCCCATCACCACCGTCACTATACGCTCCCCCATCACCACCGTCACTATACGCTCCCCCATCACCACCGTCACTATACGCTCCCCCATCACCACCGTCACTATACGCTCCCCCATCGTCACCACCGTCACTATACGCTCCCCCATCATCATCACCACTGTCACTATACGCTCCCCTATCACCACCGTCACTATACGCTCCCCCATCACCACCGTCACTATACGCTCCCCCATCACCACCGTCACTATACGCTCCCCCATCACCACCGTCACTATACGCTCCCCCATCACCACCGTCACTATACGCTCCCCCATCACCACCGTCACTATACGCTCCCCCATCACCACCGTCACTATACGCTCCCCCATCACCACCGTCACTATACGCTCCCCCATCATCACCGTCACTATACGCTCCCCCATCATCACCGTCACTATACGCTCCCCTATCATAACCACCGTCACTATACGCTCCCCTATCAGCACCACCGTCACTATACGGTCCCCTATCACCACCACCGTCACTATAAGCTCCCCCACCATCACCACAGTCACTATACGCTCCCCCATCATCACCACCGTCACTATATGCTCCCCTATCACCACCGTCACTATACGCTCCCCCATCACCACCGTCACTATACGCTCCCCCATCATCACCACCACCGTCACTATACGCTCCCCCATCATCACCACCACCGTCACTATACGCTGCCCCCATCATCACCACCACCGTCACTATACGCTGCCCCCATCACCACCACCACCACCGTCACTATATGCTCCTCCCCCATCACCACCACCGTCACTATACGCTCCCCCATCATCACCACAGTCACTATAAGCTCCCCCATCATCATCACCACTGTCACTATACGCTCCCCCACATCATCACCACCGTCACTATACGCTCCCCTATCATAACCACCGTCACTATACGCTCCCCTATCAGCACCACCGTCACTATACGGTCCCCTATCACCACCACCGTCACTATAAGCTCCCCCACCATCACCACAGTCACTATACGCTCCCCCATCATCACCACCGTCACTATATGCTCCCCTATCACCACCGTCACTATACGCTCCCCCATCATCACCACCACCGTCACTATACGCTCCCCCATCATCACCACCACCGTCACTATACGCTGCCCCCATCATCACCACCACCGTCACTATACGCTGCCCCCATCACCACCACCACCACCACCACCACCGTCACTATATGCTCCTCCCCCATCACCACCACCGTCACTATACGCTCCCCCATCATCACCACAGTCACTATAAGCTCCCCCATCATCATCACCACTGTCACTATACGCTCCCCCACATCATCACCACCGTCACTATACGCTTCCCCATCACCACCGTCACTATACGCTCCCCCATCATCACCACAGTCACTATAAGCTCCCCCACATCATCACCACCGTCACTATACGCCCCCCCTCATCATCACCACCACCACCGTCACAATATGCTTCCCCATCACCACCGTCACTATACGCTCCCCCATCATTAGTCAACAGACGCTCCACTATCATCATCACCACCGTCACTATACGCTCCCCCATCACCACCAACAGACTAACCCATCACCACCATCGTCACTATACGCTCCCCTATCACCACGTCACTATACTACTCATCCTCACCGCCTCCGTCACTATGCGCTCACCTCTCATCACCACCGTCACTATACGCTCCCCTATCACCCTCACCGCCTCCGTCAATATGCGGTCACCTATCACTACCGTCCCTATATGCTCACCTATCATCATCACCGTCACTACACGCTCCCTTATCATCGTCACCGCTTCGGTTACTATACACTCCCCTATCATCACAGTCACCACCGCCTCCGTCACTATACGCTCACCTATCACCACCGTCACCATCACTATACGCTCACCTATGGTGGACGGGTGATCACAATATACAGGTCACATGTACAGCTGACAGGGATCGGAGCTCATCACATGGAGATGCCCTCTCACTCCTTTCCTCTACCTACAATGTGATGGGGCCCCTCAACACCCAGACATCTCTGGACCAGCTGACAGACCGGGTTGGGGCACAGGGTGGGCACATGGAGACAAGAAGGACACTCCATCTGACACTTACTGAGACTGTTGAGCTGGGAGTGTTGGTTCCATAACCAGAAGATGGCAGCGATGCCAGTGACCAGCGGCGTCCATCCGTCCTGAAACAAAAAACAAATGTTAAAAGGTCCAAACCCAAATATCAGATGAGGAGCTGACGGAGATGGACCTGATGATAATGGAGACATGGCCACAGGGGGCGCCGCACTCACATTCAAGAGAAGAGACTGAAATGGCTGGGAAGAGATATTACTACAGAGAATGACCCCTGATCTCTGACAGACAGTATATATATGCAGCATGGTTCCTGACTGCAGCTTCCAGATACTACATTGTAGTGAATCAATCACCATCATCAAGCTAGCGGGAAAGCCCAAATCAGAGCTTCTTCAGGGAGCCCAGAGCTCAGCTGCTGCTGCTTCTTCAGGGAGCCCAGAGCTCAGCTGCTGCTGCTTCTTCAGGGAGCCCAGAGCTCAGCTGCTGCTGCTTCTTCAGGGAGCCCAGAGCTCAGCTGCTGCTGCTTCTTCAGGGAGCCCAGAGCTCAGCTGCTGCTGCTTCTTCAGGGAGCCCAGAGCTCAGCTGCTGCTGCTTCTTCAGGGAGCCCAGAGCTCAGCTGCTGCTGCTTCTTCAGGGAGCCCAGAGCTCAGCTGCTGCTGCTTCTTCAGGGAGCCCAGAGCTCAGCTGCTGCTGCTTCTTCAGGGAGCCCAGAGCTCAGCTGCTGCTGCTTCTTCAGGGAGCCCAGAGCTCAGCTGCTGCTGCTTCTTCAGGGAGCCCAGAGCTCAGCTGCTGCTGCTTCTTCAGGGAGCCCAGAGCTCAGCTGCTGCTGCTTCTTCAGGGAGCCCAGAGCTCAGCTGCTGCTGCTTCTTCAGGGAGCCCAGAGCTCAGCTGCTGCTGCTTCTTCAGGGAGCCCAGAGCTCAGCTGCTGCTGCTTCTTCAGGGAGCCCAGAGCTCAGCTGCTGCTGCTGCTTCTTCAGGGAGCCCAGAGCTCAGCTGCTGCTGCTGCTTCTTCAGGGAGCCCAGAGCTCAGCTGCTGCTGCTTCTTCAGGGAGCCCAGAGCTCAGCTGCTGCTGCTGCTTCTTCAGGGAGCCCAGAGCTCAGCTGCTGCTGCTTCTTCAGGGAGCCCAGAGCTCAGCTGCTGCTGCTGCTTCTTCAGGGAGCCCAGAGCTCAGCAGCTGCTGCTGCTTCTTCAGGGAGCCCAGAGCTCAGCAGCTGCTGCTGCTTCTTCAGGGAGCCCAGAGCTCAGCAGCTGCTGCTGCTTCTTCAGGGAGCCCAGAGCTCAGCTGCTGCTGCTGCTGCTTCTTCAGGGAGCCCAGAGCTCAGCTGCTGCTGCTGCTGCTTCTTCAGGGAGCCCAGAGCTCAGCTGCTGCTGCTGCTTCTTCAGGGAGCCCAGAGCTCAGCTGCTGCTGCTGCTTCTTCAGGGAGCCCAGAGCTCAGCTGCTGCTGCTGCTTCTTCAGGGAGCCCAGAGCTCAGCTGCTGCTGCTGCTTCTTCAGGGAGCCCAGAGCTCAGCTGCTGCTGCTGCTGCTTCTTCAGGGAGCCCAGAGCTCAGCTGCTGCTTCTTCAGGGAGCCCAGAGCTCAGCTGCTGCTTCTTCAGGGAGCCCAGAGCTCAGCTGCTGCTGCTGCTTCTTCAGGGAGCCCAGAGCTCAGCTGCTGCTGCTGCTTCTTCAGGGAGCCCAGAGCTCAGCTGCTGCTGCTGCTTCTTCAGGGAGCCCAGAGCTCAGCTGCTGCTGCTGCTTCTTCAGGGAGCCCAGAGCTCAGCTGCAGCTTCTTCAGGGAGCCCAGAGCTCAGCTGCAGCTGCTGCTTCTTCAGGGAGCCCAGAGCTCAGCTGCAGCTGCTGCTTCTTCAGGGAGCCCAGAGCTCAGCTGCAGCTGCTGCTTCTTCAGGGAGCCCAGAGCTCAGCTGCAGCTGCTGCTTCTTCAGGGAGCCCAGAGCTCAGCTGCAGCTGCTGCTTCTTCAGGGAGCCCAGAGCTCAGCTGCTGCTGCTTCTTCTTCAGGGATCCCAGAGCTCAGCTTCTGCTGCTTCTTCAGGGAGCCCAGAGCTCAGCTGCTTCTTCATCAGGGAACCAAGAGCTCAGCTGCTTCTTCATCAGGGAACCAAGAGCTCAGCTGCTTTTTCTTCAGGGAGCCCAGAACTCAGCTGCCTTTTATTCAGGGAGTTTTTGGAGATTATGGGAGTGATCAGGAATAGCGCCCCTGCATATGCATTACTGATCCCGCTGCAGCTGAGGCCACCATGCCTGGATTATCAGATTATGGTGGTACGTGGAAATGTGTACATTGTATTTACAGGACTGAGAATGCACATGGTGGATTATGACAACTACTGACAAATCTGATTTTAAAAAAGGGAGGAGTCTGTGTGGGGCGCTTGATGATGTCATTGCTGCATGCACCACAATGTGTGTGTGTGGGGGGGATAATCACATACATGAATTACTATGGACACATGGGTAGGGAGCAGGGCTGGTGGCATCCTATTACCTGTCTGCTCTGTGTCCATGGCTGAATGTAAGAGATCACAAATTAGTCACAGCCCTCTGCATACACACAGTAAACACACAAAGGCCCATCACCCTGTGATGTGCACTCAGCACTGCCAAAACAAATCCTATAATCTACCATATTCTGGACTATACAACAAACCCCAACTGTATCCCCCCAGGGCCTCCCACAGGTCACTGGAGGTCATAGAAAACGGGCGGAATGTGTATTACAAAGATCGATGTGGCCGCTAAAGTCCACTCCAGATCATCAGGACACAACGGCTATAGGGCGCCAGATCATCAGGGCACAACGGCTATAGGGCGCCAGATCATCAGGGCACAATGGCTATAGGGCGCCAGATCATCAGGGCACAATGGCTATAGGGCGCCAGATCATCAGGGCACAATGGCTATAGGGCGCCAGATCATCAGGGCACAACGGCTATCGGGCGCCAGATCATCAGGGCACAACGGCTATAGGGCGCCAGATCATCAGGGCACAACGGCTATAGGGCGCCAGATCATCAGGGCACAACGGCTATAGGGCGCCAGATCATCAGGGCACAACGGCTATAGGGCGCCAGATCATCAGGGCACAACGGCTATAGGGCGCCAGATCATCAGGGCACAACGGCTATAGGGCGCCAGATCATCAGGGCACAACGGCTATAGGGCGCCAGATCATCAGGGCACAATGGCTATAGGGCGCCAGATCATCAGGGCACAATGGCTATAGGGCGCCAGATCATCAGGGCACAATGGCTATAGGGCGCCAGATCATCAGGACACAATGGCTATAGGGCGCCAGATCATCAGGACACAATGGCTATAGGGCGCCAGATCATCAGGGCACAATGGCTATAGGGCGCCAGATCATCAGGGCACAATGGCTATAGGGCGCCAGATCATCAGGGCACAATGGCTATAGGGCGCCAGATCATCAGGGCACAATGGCTATAGGGCGCCAGATCATCAGGGCACAATGGCTATAGGGCGCCAGATCATCAGGACACAATGGCTATAGGGCGCCAGATCA
>NW_026609332.1:233881-272574 GCF_029499605.1 Hyla sarda
CATGGCAGTGGCAGCAGAGAGCACTGTGGTCAGACTGGAAAAAAAAACTACACAACTTTATCTGTAGTATACAGCAGCTGATAAGTCCTGGAAGGGTTAAGATTTTAATATAGAAGAAATTTACAATCTGTATAACCTTCTGGCACCAGTTCAATTGAAAAATGTTCCCCTCCGGAGTGTCCCTTTAACCTCATATACTAAGGTGTATAAGAATATCTATTTTAGAGGATAAAAAAACCTAACAATCTGGAAGCCCATTGCACATGGCCCAAGTTAGCCCTCCACATCAGATCACATGACCCTTAAAAGGGGTTTCCGAATTACAAGCGATACTTTGCCAGGATCCGCCATCATGTCTTTGGTCCGATTACTGGGACCACCACATATCTTCATAGTTATCTGGGTGCTACTTAAGCTCCTCACAGATTTTGCCAGGACAGCAGCGGATGGCGATGTGTTACAGGGGGAGTACAATATATAATGGGGAGCCACTAAGATTTGGGCAGTCAGACATGAGGACGGCATGGTGAGGTTCTTGCCCAGAAGAGCACGTGGCCCAAGGAGTGCAGCAGGAGAAGCCTCGGCCTAGTGTGCAGGACAGAAGGGGAAAACTCCCAGACCCCCGGAGGCAGTCACAGCACTCGGACCACGGATGGCGCCCTACTGTCCTATCTCCATCTCTCGGGCCTTGGACATATAATCTCCCTAGAGCATTGTGGTCATCAGCTGCCGAGCAGTTGAAGCTTTTACATGACTGGAGGCAGCTGTGGCCTCCTCCATTATTAATATAGGGAGATGAGACCACCCCAGGAGATACCACCCCAGCAAACACTGACCCCAACTCTATCAGCCCACCATGCTGCTCAGGAGACATCTACAGAGCAGAGGAGGCGGTGCCAGGGATGATGGGAGTGATACATTGTATGATAGGAGATTAGATTGTGATCTCCTGAGGTCAGGGATGATGGGAGTGATACATTGTATGATAGGAGATTAGATTGTGATCTCCTGGGGTCAGGGATGATGGGAGTGATACATTGTATGATAGGAGATTAGATTGTGAGCTCCTGGGGTCAGGGATGATGGGAGTGATACATTGTGATCTCCTGGGGTCAGGGATGATGGGAGTGATACATTGTATGTGATAGGAGATTAGATTGTGAGCTCCTGGGGTCAGGGATGATGGGAGTGATACATCGTATGATAGGAGATTAGATTGTGATCTCCTGGGGTCAGGGATGATGGGAGTGATACATTGTATGTTATAGGAGATTAGATTGTGATCTCCTGGGGTCAGGGATGATGGGAGTGATACATTGTATGTTATAGGAGATTAGATTGTGATCTCCTGGGGTCAGGGATGATGGGAGTGATACATTGTATGATAGGAGATTAGATTGTGATCTCCTGGGTCAGGGATGATGGGAGTGATACATTGTATGATAGGAGATTAGATTGTGATCTCCTGGGGTCAGGGATGATGGAGTGATACATTGTATGATAGGAGATTAGATTGTGATCTCCTGGGGTCAGGGATGATGGGAGTGATACATTGTATGATAGGAGATTAGATTGTGATCTCCTGGGGTCAGGGATGATGGGAGTGATACATTGTATGATAGGAGATTAGATTGTGATCTCCTGGGGTCAGGGATGATGGGAGTGATACATTGTATGATAGGAGATTAGATTGTGATCTCCTGGGGTCAGGGATGATGGGAGTGATACATTGTGTGATAGGAGATTAGATTGTGATCTCCTGGGGTCAGGGATGATAGGAGTGATACATTGTATGATAGGAGACTATGCACAGGACACTGAGGCCATCACCCATATCATGTGACAAGTATGCGTCCTCTATTTGCCTGCAGTCCGGTCCCCCCTCTGGATATTTGTGTTACCTGTGGAGTCCATGGACATCCTGAGCAGATGCCAAACAAGGGAGAGACCAGTAGTCAGTGATCGCCTGTATGTGTATACATGTGGAGGAGAATTTGATGCAGCAGTGCTGGGTCAGCGGTGTACCTCGGGGTCAGTGTATAACGTTATGAGCAGAAATAGTTGTTCCCGGCATTCAGGACTTGCCGCACATTACAAAACATCTAGACAACCAGTCTCTACTATAAGAGCAAGCAGTCCCCCGCCCAGGGACTCTAGTCCTGTCCCCCATCACACCCACAAACATATAGAACAGAACTAGGAACCCCCCGAGCCCAGCACAAAGTACAGAGCGGCGCTCATCCGAGGAAGACCACCTCACCTCTTTGATCTCCTCAGCATCTCCGTCTCCAGGAGAGAGAAATTGGACAAAACCGTCCAGGAAGAGTCAGACATGATCCCGGCGAGTCCTCATGGCCAAGCATAGCACACATCAAGCTCTGGCGTCCCCAGACGCTGCACAGATGAGGAGGCAGGATCCATTGTGACGCCTCCTCTGCTCTGGATAATATGAGGAGCAGGATCTTACGAGAGTGAAGTGACGTCTCCTCTGAGCCAGGAGAGGGTTAAACTCCTGGGCCGACCATAAGGGAGTCTATCACTGCTGGATGTGACAGTAATTAGAGCCTGGACCCGACAAGTCTCCATTAACATACAAGAAACCTAGTACAAAGACCCCAGAACACCCCCAGACCCCCCAAACAAATGCACCACCCCTCACAGCCTAAAATTCCCCAGAACACCCCCAGACCCCCCAAAGAAACCAATACACCACCCCTGACCGCCTATAATAACCCAGAACACTCCACGACCCCCCAAAGAAACCAATACACCACCCCTGACCGCCTATAATAACCCAGAACACTCCACGACCCCCAAAGAAACCAATACACCACCCCTGACACCCTAAAATAACCCAGAACACTCCACGACCCCCCAAAGAAACCAATACACCACCCCCTGACAGCCTAAAATTCCCCAGAACACCTCATATCCCCAAATAAACCAATACACCACCCCTGACACCCTAAAATACCCCAGAACCCCCCAGATCCCCAAAGAAACCAATGCACCACCCCGACAGCCTAAAATACCCCAGAACCCCCAAAGAAACCAATGCACCACCCGACACACCAAAACACCCCCAGACCCCCCCAAAGATATCAATGCTCATGCCCCCTGACGGCCTAAAAGACCCCAGATATCGCTCAGACCAGAGTCCCAAATAAGATCACATTGTCACCAGCAGCATGCGGACAGTTTTCTGGCAGGTCAAGGGTTAAGACAACCGGAGTAGTAAGTGAAGACCTTAAGCTCCATCAGGCACCAAATTACATCATCGAGAATAAAGATTACAGATGAAAATCCAAAGAAATCATAGAAAAGGAAATTAAAGTTCCTCCTGTGGCTGCCCTCACCGCCATATGCAGATCATTCACTGCCATATGCAGATCATACGGAGAGATGTTCTGCAGCCACCATTAATGGTGCATCTCCTCCCCCCGGGTGAGACGCTTTCATCTCAGATTATATTTGGGTCTAAGCCGATGTATGAGCCATGAGCAGAGCGCCGATAATCCACATGACGAAGCCGCGACCCCGTATAGCTATAAGGAAATGCTCAATACAAGATCTGCATCTGGAAATGCTAAGTAATCCAGGGGGACGTCCCTTAGTGGAACCCCCAGCACACACCACTTCTACGAGACCCCCGACACAAACATACGCATGACTTCCGGCATACGCCCAACTCCTCCCAGACCCCCAGTATACACTCACCTTCTCAGAGTGATCAGAAGTCTGCAAGAAGGAAAGTGATAAGGTGCTGTGCAATCCGGGGAGTGCAAGGTGCTGTGCAATCCGGGGAGTGCAAGGTGCTGTGCAATCCGGGGAGTGCAAGGTGCTGTGCAATCCGGGGAGTGCAAGGTGCTGTGCAATCCGGGGAGTGCAAGGTGCTGTGCAATCCGGGGAGTGCAAGGTGCTGTGTAATCCGGGGAGTGCAAGGTGCTGTGCAATCCAGGGAGTGCAAGGTGCTGTGCAATCCGGGGAGTGCAAGGTGCTGTGCAATCCGGGGAGTGCAAGGTGCTGTGCAATCCGGGGAGTGCAAGGTGCTGTGCAATCCGGGGAGTGCAAGGTGCTGTGCAATCCGGGGAGTGCAAGGTGCTGTGCAATCCGGGGAGTGCAAGGTGCTGTGCAATCCGGGGAGTGCAAGGTGCTGTGCAATCCGGGGAGTGCAAGGTGCTGTGCAATCCGGGGAGTGCAAGGTGCTGTGCAATCCGGGGAGTGCAAGGTGCTGTACAATCCGGGGAGTGCAAGGTGCTGTACAATCCGGGGAGTGCAAGGTGCTGTACAATCCGGGGAGTGCAAGGTGCTGTACAATCCGGGGAGTGCAAGGTGCTGTACAATTCGGGGAGTGCAAGGTGCTGTACAATCCGGGGAGTGCAAGGTGCTGTACAATCCGGGGAGTGCAAGGTGCTGTGCAATCAGGGCTCTCAGCTATTTAATGACCGTAACATTTAAATTTATTTGGGTTGGTTGCAGTCCTCTTTAACCCTATAAACTTGTCCAACAAGCCAGGTGATCAGAATACAGTGGCCATTACACTTGCACATAGACCAGCACTTCTAACACACCAGGACAGTCAGGTGACAACCCCAAGGGTCTAGATTAGCAGCCACATTGGTTGATTTTCTGCTTTCCCATAACCAGAAAGAAATATCTGACCAGGTAACTGTAGGTCACAGTGCACACAATCCCCGAAACGTGCTGGGAGATCAGTGGTGCCATGTATTATAGATGATGGCTCTTCATAAAAGAACATATGAGATCTGTGGTGGGATCTATGGTAGGTCCCGGTATAGGAGGGACTGGGATCTATGGTAGGTCCCGGGATAGGAGGAGCTGAGATCTATGGTAGGTCCTGGTATAGGAGGAGCTGGGATCTATGGTAGGTCCTGGGATAGGAGGAGCTGAGATCTATGGTGGGTCCTGGTATAGGAGGGACTGGGATCTATGGTGGGTCCTGGTATAGGAGGAGCTGGGATCTATGGTGGGTCCTGGTATAGGAGGAGCTGGGATCTATGGTGGGTCCGGGTATAGGATGAGCTGGGATCTATGGTGGGTCCGGGTATAGGAGGAGCTGGGATCTATGGTAGGTCCTGGTATAGGAGGAGCTGGGATCTATGGTAGGTCCTGGTATAGGAGGAGCTGAGATCTATGGTGGGTCCTGGTATAGGAGGAGCTGAGATCTATGGTGGGTCCTGGTATAGGAGGAGCTGGGATCTATGGTGGGTCCTGGTATAGGAGGAGCTGAGATCTATGGTGGGTCCTGGTATGGGAGGAGCTGAGATCTACGGTGGGTCTTGGTATAGGAGGAGCTGGGATCTATGGTGGGTCCTGGTATAGGAGGATCTGAGATCTATGGTGGATCCTGGTATAGGAGGGACTGGGATCTATGGTGGGTCCTGGGATAAGAGGAGCCGAGATCTATGGTGGGTCCTGGGATAAGAGGAGCCGAGATCTATGGTGGGTCCTGGGATAAGAGGAGCCGAGATCTATGGTAGGTCCTGGTATAAGAGGAGCTGGGATCTATGGTAGGTCCTGGTATAGAAGGAGCTGGGATCTATGGTAGGTCCTGGTATAGGAGGAGCTGGGATCTATGGTGGGTCCTGGTATAAGAGGAGCTGAGATCTATGGTGGGTCCTGGGATAAGAGGAGCTGAGATCTATGGTGGGTCCTGGGATAAGAGGAGCTGAGATCTATGGTGGGTCCTGGGATAAGAGGAGCTGGGATCTATGGTGGGTCCTGGTATAAGAGGAGCGGAGATCTATGGTGGGTCCTGGTATAGGAAGGGCTGGGATCTATGGTGGGTCCTGGTATAGGAGGGACTGGGATCTATGGTGGGTCCTGGTATAGGAGGAGCTGGGATCTATGGTGGGTCCTGGTATAGGAGGAGCTGGGATCTATGGTGGGTCCTGGTATAGGAGAAGCTGGGATCTATGGTGGGTCCTGGTATAGGAGGAGCTGGGATCTATGGTGGGTCCTGGTATAGGAGAAGCTGGGATCTGTTGGGGGAGGGGATATCATTTCTACAGCAACCTCAGGAGGATGTGAACTCACTGCTAAATATCCCCCACAGCAGCTCCATATACAAGGGACCCTGAGAGCCCCTTAAAGCTTCTATACACAGCAGAGCATGCAGGGTTATAACAGCACACAGGGGCCTGGTGGGGTCCACAGCAATGTCACGCTCCCCCTTACCTCCACTGTAGTGGACCACTGTAATACGGGCTGCCAGGGTTACTCTGCAGAGAAGAACAGGTGAAAAAAGGTGCAGCGTCCAGCGCACAATCCGCACTGTATGGCATCTTTAGCTGCTGGAGGTTGGGCACAGACGACGGGGACAGAGCGCGGTGGTCACCTACTCGGCCATGGGGGTGCAGCGGGCAGAAGATTCTGACAGGAAACCACAGAAAGGCCACATTAGAAGAGGACGAGGACAGCGTGTAGACCTCCAGATACATCCACCCTGGACCTTCTATCCCAACGTCACCGCACCGCATCACGACTAATGATGGTGGAGGTAGTCACGACAGAACAGGGCTGGTCACATCACGATTTCAAAGCACATCTGGCATATACAATGTATACAGACAAATGCAACAATGTAGATGTTTTGTTTTCCCAAAGTCTCTGCAAAGTCTTCTTCTAGTTAATAAAGTTGTGGAATTCAGTTCAAATCCTGCGCACATTTGAAGTGCAGGTGTAAACAAGAGAGGTCACATGGTACGTCTGCATTTCTGCGCCGTGTTATTCCAATTATAGTCTGCGGTACCTCACAAGATGCGTTTCTATAGATGGAGAGAAAATCGCAATGTTCCCAGCCCCAAGATATGAACCACTGTGTTACCGTGCAACCACATTCACCGTCATTAGCTGCAATGAAGAACTACAACTCCCATCATTGCAGAAAGCCTTCGGCTGACAGATCATGCTGGGAGTTGTGGTTTTCCAACAGCTAGAGAACCGCAAGTCGATTAAGAAAGCCACAGAGCAATGGTCTCCAAAATGCGGACCTTTAGGTGTTGCAAAACTACAATTTCAAGCAGGCCCAGACAGCTGATTGCTATTTGAGCATGCTGGGAATTGTAGTTTTGGATAACTGGAGCTGAGCACCCAGTGCTGAACTCCCCCATCTGTACAGCTCTTACTGGAGTCGTAGGTTTGGCGCTCCCATTCGTTCCCGCTTCCGTTTCATCATAGTGACGTCTTACAGGGAAAACTTTGTGACCCAAAAACCCAAAGTGCGCGTCCTACGGCTCTGCAGTCTCCTCAGGGATCATGGTCTTCCTCACAGGGTATAGTCCTTGTGTGTCGGGCTGGAGGTCCACCTGAGACTCAGCAGTCATATAAATAGCCGCGCACGCCTGATATGGGGGACAGGCGATCAGCAACACCAAGCAGAGCTGTCAACAAATCAAGGGGAGAGCTGTGAATGGAGGGGGGGAGTGGGCACCGTGCGGGGGCCATTGTAAGTGCCGGGCGCAGCTGTTCCTCTCACACAGCAGGGACATTCCACTCCACCGGCTCAATCCCAGGATTACGTCTGCACCGGGTGATTCATTGTCATGAGGCACAAAACGGGCACCCTGTGAAACCAGATTAATATCCTTAAACCATTGTGCCAACTGCACGGAGCGTGCCCAACCCTGCACAGCCCACACCCCAGAGCATTCACGACCCTGCACAGCCCACACCCCAGAGAACGTGTGGGACCCTGCCTAACAAACATCCCAGAGTGTGCGCGACCCTGCACAGCCCACACCCCAGAGCATTCGTGACCCTGCCTAACACACACCCGTGTGCGACCCTGCACAGCCCACACCCCAGAGCATTCGCGACCCTGCACAGCTCACACCCGGAATGTGCGTGACCCTGCCAAACACACCCCGGAGCATGCCCAACCCTACCAGCCAACACCACAGACCATGCCCGACACCGCAGAGCGTGCAAAACTTTGCCTAGCCAACACCGCAGAGCATGCATGACCCTTCCAGCCACCACAAACCGTGCAATAACCGGCCCAGCCAACAGTGTGCCCAACCAACATGGAGCATTCCTGAGCCTACCAGCCAACACCACAGACCGTGCCCAACCCTGCCCAGCCAACTGCTTGCCTGACCCAGTCCAGCTACCACCATGGAGCATGCGCAACCATGCCCAGCAAACACTGCGGAGCATGACCAACCTTGCCAAGCCGACACCACAGAGTTTGCCTGACTCTGTACAGCCAACAGTGTGCCCGACCTAGCCAGCCAACATCATGGAGCATGCCCAACCCTGTTCAACCACCCATGGCTGAGACTTTGCCGGCCGAGCGTAGAGCACAGACATTTCTGTGATCTAGAAGATCTGCTGATACCTAGAAATAGCTCTAGCCAAACTGCAGCAGGTGCTTGGATTCAAGGAAAACATGCCTGCTTTCTTCCAAAATCAGCACCACCTCCGACCCCAGGTAGCGTCTGGTACTGCAGCTACATTTCATTCATTTGAATAAGACTGAGATGCAATACCAAACAACATGTGGACAGAGGTGGAGCCATTCTGGAAGAAAGCAGCCATGTTTCCCTAGTCCAGGACACCAGAATCTACTCCGAGAGGACTCTATGGAGGGGAGCACTGACAATACCATCTGTTACCTGCAGGAATACAGCAATGTGTGACAGCGCCACCTGCTGGAGACCTGGAAGAGAATATCTCCATAGATTTCAAGGGCAACAGGGACATCTGCAGGCACAATACAGTAGTGCAGCACTGAAAGCAGCCGAGCAACGGACAACGACATCCACTGGGATATAAAGCAGGTGACCTCATGTTTCCTGTCAGCGAACAAAACTACCTGAAAAGGTCATATGTGACCACAGAAAATCATTAAAGACGGGAGAGATTAGGGAAAGGGCTGGCCTAAAGAACTACAACTCCCAGCATGCCGGTATAGGCTGGAAAGCTCCATTAAAGTATCACATACGTTGGGCATCCGAGGCCCCGATGACTCCCGCTAATCCCCGCCCACTATAGGAAAACTGACGTAAGTGAAGAAAAAATTTATTATGCTCCAAAATTCATTGCAATTTACGAAAACTGATGCAAAACTTAAGGTGACTAATCAACACAAAGCAACAAATGCTATACCCACCCGATGAGCACTTGACAGCCATATTGGTTGTGAACAAGTAACATGAAGCTGACAATGACCCCAGAGAACCACGGAGCCCCCTGTACCGTACAATGTGTGCACTGGGCTTTGTGACATCACTGCCCTCCTGACCCCCCCCCCCCCCATATCTGACGACATCACTGCCCTCCTGACCCCCCCTCCCACATATCTGAAGACATCACTGCCCTCCTGACCCCCCCCCCACATATCTGATGACATCACTGCCCTCCTGACCCCCCTCCCACATATCTGATGACATCACTGCCCTCCTGAACCCCCCTCCCCACATATCTGAAGACATCACTGCCCTCCTGACCCCCCCCCCCCACATATCTGATGACATCACTGCCCTCCTGACCCCCCTCCCACATATCTGATGACATCACTGCCCTCCTGACCCCCCTCCCACATATCTGATGACATCACTGCCCTCCTGAACCCCCCTCCCCACATATCTGACAACATCACTGCCCTCCTGACCCCCCCCCCCACATATCTGATGACATCACTGCCCTCCTGACCCCCCCCCCACATATCTGATGACATCACTGCCCTCCTGACCCCCCCTCCCACATATCTGACGACATCACTGCCCTCCTGACCCCCCCCCCACATATCTGATGACATCACTGCCTTCCTGATCCCCCCTCCCACATATCTGATGACATCACTGCCTTCCTGACCCCCCCTCCCACATATCTGATGACATCACTGCCTTCCTGACACCCCCCCCCCCACATATCTGATGACATCACTGCCTTTCTGCCCCACCCCACACATATCTGATGACATCACTGCCTTCCTGACCTCCCCCCCCCCCCCACACACACACACATCTGATGACATTTTTCACTGGAGAAAGAAGAGAAAGTCCAGCGTGGCAATTCAAGCAATACTTGGTACTTTAGCAATCAGCCAACATGGGAAACAGGTACCTGTTTTCCATGTTGGCTGATTGCTAAATAAAGTACCAAGTATTGCTTGAATTGCCACGCTGGACTTTCTTTTCTTTCTCCTGCAATTGCTGGACTGGGGTCCGGTCCTGTCCGTGCCGTGGCGAGGGCACAAGGGTGAGCTGTGTCAACTCTGCTTTGCTGTGACATTTTTCACTGCCCTCATTTTTGATTAGCAATCATACATACAATGTATTGCAACACGGCATAGGCTAGTAGGAAGCACACAAAATACAATTTATAATATATATATAGCTCGATAGCTCAACAGACAGCACAGGTGTCCATACATCATACTACACTAACATTCCTGCACACATTATATACATGACAGTACAATATACAGCACAGGTGTCCATACACTATACATCATACCACATACTACACTAACATTCCTGCACACATTATATACATGACAGTGTAGGGAACCTGTGCTGTATATTGTACTGTCATGTATATAATGTGCGCAGGAATGTTAGTGTAGTATGTGGTATGATGTATAGTGTAGGGAACCTGTGCTGTATATTATGCTGTCATGTATATAATGTGTGCAGGAATGTTAGTGTAGCATGTGGTATGATGTATAGTGTATGGACACCTGTGCTGTATATTGTACTGTCATGTATATAATGTGTGCAGGAATGTTAGTGTAGTATGATGTATAGCACAGGTTCCCTACACTATACATCCTAATACATGCTACACTAACATTCCTGCAGGCATTATATACATGACTGTACACTACACAGCACAAGTGTCCATACACTATACATCATACCACATACTACACTAACATTCCTGCATACATTATATACATGACAGTACAATATACAGCACAGGTTCCCTACACTATACATCCTAATACATGCTATACTAACATTCCTGCAGGCATTATAAAACAGTCAAAGCATTATTGGCTTTCTGATCATAAACACAAACCACATACAGAATAGGCACCTCCCACTATTTTACATAGACACGCCCACTTTGCTAGGTCCATTATTTAAGGCCTTGTTCCCACACTGCACATTCGGAACAGGTTGTGAAGCATTTTTACCATGTGCAGAGTTGAACACATAAGTGTGTAAAACTCCCACTGTTCAGGCCAAGTTCTGGTAACATCTGCACTATGTGAACACGGCCCCGGTCCTCTATAGAGCAGACAGCGAGCACACAGTGCATATGCCCCCACCTATTCCTTGACCACAAGTCTCAAGCATCTCAGCCAGCAGTTACTTACTGAACCATGGGGGGCTGTGATCTGACTACCCTCACACCTCCAATGGCCCCTCTGCTCCATGTAGCCTCTGCAGACTTGTAGCAGCCAGTCCAGAATGCAAGCGTCCTGCAGACTGTGAGCGGCGACCTCTGCTCCCACAGCGGTAAGCGTCTAAGCGGATCAGCGTCTCTCACCTGCTCCGTATTACAGACAGAGACCAACCATTTGTTCTCATTAATCCGGCTAATTTCCTCCACATCCTTGTGTGACCTCACCGGCCGCAGCCATTAACGTTTACTACAGAAGCAAAACAGTCCTGGTAGCTGTGCAGGACCATAAGCATCACAGGAAGATTCCTACAAGTCCCCGACTAATGGAGGCAACAGAGGAAATGTGACCAGAGGCCGGTGATAATCCCTCAGAGAAGAAAAAGTGACCGCAGAGACGCAACATCAGAAACTGCAACACTACAGAAATACAATGTATCAGGGTCCGGAGTCAATCACTAATGATGATATCTATAGGAAACAAATTATATGCACAAAACCGCAGGAAGATATATGTATGTAACTGGAATGCTATCCCTCAATCCCTCAGACTCAACAACATCATCCATAGTTTCAAACGTGGCCTGAAAACACATCTCTTCAGACAGGCCTACAACAGTCTCTAATTAGCCCCAACATAGCCCCAACATAGCCCCAACATAGCCCCAACATAGCCCCAACATAGCCCCAACATAGCCCCAACATAGCCCCAACATAGCCCCAACATAGCCCCAACATAGCCCCAACATAGCCCCAACATAGCCCCAACATAGCCCCAACATAGCCCCAACATAGCCCCAACATAGCCCCAACATAGCCCCAACATAGCCCCAACATAGCCCCAACATAGCCCCAACATAGCCCCAACATAGCCCCAACCCTCTTGTTTGAATAGTTATTGTGTAATATTATGTCTGATACTGGTCTTTGTTTGTTCCCATAATTGTAAGCGCTGCGCAATCTGTAGGAACATTATTATTATTATCCCCCCCCCCTCATGGGAAAACATTGTGCAGCAGCATGCTGCAATATATTCCTCAATATACTCCAGAGCTGTACTCACTATTCTGCTGGTGGGGTCGCTGTGTACATACATTACATTACTTATCCTGTACGGATCCTGAGTTATATCCTGTATTATACTCCAGAGCTGCACTCACTATTCTGCTGGTGGGGTCGCTGTGTACATACATTACATTACTTATCCTGTAGTGATCCTGAGTTATATCCTGTATTATACTCCAGAGCTGTACTCACTATTCTGCTGGTGAGATCACTGTGTACATACATTACATTACTTATCCTGTACTGATCCTGAGTTATATCCTGTATTATACTCCAGAGCTGTACTCACTATTCTGCTGGTGAGGTCACTGTATACATACATTACATTACTTATCCTGTACTGATCCTGAGTTATATCCTGTATTATACTCCAGAGCTGTACTCAATATTCTGCTGGTGAGGTCACTGTGTACATACATTACATTACTTATCCTGTACTGATCCTGAGTTATATCCTGTATTATACTCCAGAGCTGTATTCAATATTCTGCTGGTATGATGTGTTGTGATGAATGGGCACCCTGAAGTCTTTTCTGAATGACCCTCAGTAGGTGATGCTGGTGAAGCTGCACAGTGTGAACAATCCCTTATACACAGATAACCTGTATAATCATCTTTATTCCCCAGGCAGAGCGCACACATAGGCTGTAGAGTTGTACTTACAAGCTTCCTCTTCTGGGGAGACTCAGCTCTTTCTGAAATAGAAAGAACAAAAAAAATAAATAAAACTGTCAGTTTAAAATCTTATCACAAAATCATATACAGGGGGCGCTGCAGGAGATATATATTTATATAGTGCAGACATAATACTGCAGGAGACACTGATCACATCATATACAGGGGGCGCTGCAGGATATATATTTATATAGTGCAGACATAATACTGCAGGAGACACTGATCACATCATATACAGGGGGCGCTGCAGGATATATATTTATATAGTGCAGACATAATACTGCAGGAGACACTGATCACATCATATACAGGGGGCGCTGCAGGAGATATATATTTATATAGTGCAGACATAATACTGCAGGAGACATTGATCACATCATATACAGGGGGCGCTGCAGGATATATATATTTATATAGTGCAGACATAATACTGCAGGAGACACTGATCACATCATATACAGGGGGCGCTGCAGGATATATATATTTATATAGTGCAGACATAATACTGCAGGAGACACTGATCACATCATATACAGGGGGCGCTGCAGGATATATATTTATATAGTGCAGACATAATACTGCAGGAGACACTGATCACATCATATACAGGGGGCGCTGCAGGATATATATATTTATATAGTGCAGACATAATACTGCAGGAGACACTGATCACATCATATACAGGGGGCGCTGCAGGATATATATATTTATATAGTGCAGACATAATACTGCAGGAGACACTGATCACATCATATACAGGGGGCGCTGCAGGATATATATATTTATATAGTGCAGACATAATACTGCAGGAGACACTGATCACATCATATACAGGGGGCGCTGCAGGATATATATTTATATAGTGCAGACATAATACTGCAGGAGACACTGATCACATCATATACAGGGGGCGCTGCAGGATATATATATTTATATAGTGCAGACATAATACTGCAGGAGACACTGATCACATCATATACAGGGGGCGCTGCAGGAGATATATATTTATATAGTGCAGACACAATACTGCAGGAGACACTGATCACATCATATACAGGGGGCGCTGCAGGAGATATATATTTATATAGTGCAGACATAATACTGCAGGAGACACTGATCACATCATATACAGGGGGCGCTGCAGGAGATATATATTTATATAGTGCAGACATAATACTGCAGGAGACACTGATCACATCATATACAGGGGGCGCTGCAGGATACATATATTTATATAGTGCAGACATAATACTGCAGGAGACACTGATCACATCATATACAGGGGGCGCTGCAGGAGATATATATTTATATAGTGCAGACATAATACTGCAGGAGACACTGATCACATCATATACAGGGGGCGCTGCAGGATATATATATATTTATATAGTGCAGACATAATACTGCAGGAGACACTGATCACATCATATACAGGGGGCGCTGCAGGATATATATATTTATATAGTGCAGACACAATACTGCAGGAGACACTGATCACATCATATACAGGGGGCGCTGCAGGAGATATATATTTATATAGTGCAGACATAATACTGCAGGAGACACTGATCACATCATATACAGGGGGCGCTGCAGGATATATATATTTATATAGTGCAGACATAATACTGCAGGAGACATTGATCACATCATATACAGGGGGCGCTGCAGGATATATATATTTATATAGTGCAGACATAATACTGCAGGAGACACTGATCACATCATATACAGGGGGCGCTGCAGGAGATATATATTTATATAGTGCAGACATAATACTGCAGGAGACACTGATCACATCATATACAGGGGGCGCTGCAGGATATATATTTATATAGTGCAGACATAATACTGCAGGAGACACTGATCACATCATATACAGGGGGCGCTGCAGGATATATATATTTATATAGTGCAGACACAATACTGCAGGAGACACTGATCACATCATATACAGGGGGCGCTGCAGGAGATATATATTTATATAGTGCAGACATAATACTGCAGGAGACACTGATCACATCATATACAGGGGCGCTGCAGGATATATATTTATATAGTGCAGACATAATACTGCAGGAGACACTGATCACATCATATACAGGGGGCGCTGCAGGAGATATATATTTATATAGTGCAGACATAATACTGCAGGAGACACTGATCACATCATATACAGGGGGCGCTGCAGGAGATATATATTTATATAGTGCAGACATAATACTGCAGGAGACACTGATCACATCATATACAGGGGGCGCTGCAGGATATATATATTTATATAGTGCAGACATAATACTGCAGGAGACACTGATCACATCATATACAGGGGGCGCTGCAGGAGATATATATTTATATAGTGCAGACATAATACTGCAGGAGACATTGATCACATCATATACAGGGGGCGCTGCAGGATATATATATTTATATAGTGCAGACATAATACTGCAGGAGACACTGATCACATCATATACAGGGGGCGCTGCAGGAGATATATATTTATATAGTGCAGACATAATACTGCAGGAGACATTGATCACATCATATACAGGGGGCGCTGCAGGATACATATATTTATATAGTGCAGACATAATACTGCAGGAGACATTGATCACATCATATACAGGGGGCGCTGCAGGATATATATATACCGTATTTATCAGGGTATACCACGCACCCTCATTTACGAAGGATATTTGGGTAAAAAAAAGTTTTTTACCCAAATATCCATGGTAAAATGAGGGTGCGTGTGTGTGTGCGCATGCGTATACCCCGATACACCCCCAGGAAAGGCAGGGGGAGAGAGGCCGTCGGTGCCGAGAGCTAGAGCGAAGTCAGTACAGACAATACTGCAGGAGACACTGATCACATCATACACAGGGGGCGCTGCAGGATATATATATTTATATATAGAGGAGTCAGTACAGACAATACTGCAGGAGACACTGATCACATCATACACAGGGGGCGCTGCAGGATATATATATTTATATATAGAGGAGTCAGTACAGACAATACTGCAGGAGACACTGATCACATCATATACAGGGGGCGCTGCAGGATTATATATATATATATATATATATATATATATATATATATATATATATATATATATATATATGAGTCTGTACAGACATTATACTGCAGGAGACACTGATCACATACATCATACACAGGGGCTGCAATCGAAGGAAGGAGGACACCGCAGTCTACAGACCCTGAGAAGTCGCACAGACCAGACCCAGGTATCTACATGACTGACTGTCACCCGATTCCCCCCCCCCCCCCCATCACATGTCCATCATCCTTAATCTTCTACCTCAGTTATCAGGAAAGAATGAAGTCCTAGAAAACTGACAGCTCCCCATCTACCTGCAGCCACGGTCCGAGGACGTCCATAGTTATACCCCCCATCACATGACAGTCTATACGGTGCACGCTCTCCAGTCACTCCCTGTATATTGCTGATGAACGTATTTATTGGAAACAGTCAGGAAGCTTGTGGACAAACATCCCCTAACAGAGGCAGGAGCAGGGCATTTACTGCATCAGTTGACTACCCAGAATGCACTAGAGCAATGATTGCAGATGCTGAACAAGCAGAGGATGCTGGGTGATTTCTGCACTGAAGTTGCAGAATAGTGAATGCAGCTCTGTATGCATCTGTAGCTTCACCTCTCAGCCCGCTGTATCATGTACTATCGTCTACTGCTCACAGGGCTGGTATCCAATCATAAAACAGAACTGTGTATCTAAGTCAGGGTGGGTACTGGAGAGGACTGCAGCGGTATTGGGGCGACGTGCTCCGAAGGTGCAGACACGAGCTTCAGAGCTGTCAATCTAATGAACGGCTGAACTTTCTTTTACTTTCTAGCACAGAGACACCACAGGGAGGGCGAGCGGCTGCCTTGGGTGCGAGAAAAATGTCCGCAACGCCGGCACAAAAATGGCGCCATCTGTAATGTGACTTGCCTTAGGGCGTAGATATTAATTCTGTCTCGTTACAGCAGATGGTGCAAAAAAAAAAGGCAATTACATATTCCAAGTCATATGCCGCTGATGGCCCCAGAGCGCAGAAAATATCCAGGGCACAGGTGGCACAAACCTTACGACAGTCAACTGGTCACCCATAGCGCAGAAAATACCAGAGATAGAGGCAGAGGAGGAGCGCAAGGTGCACAAGAGTCACCCAGAGGATTCACAGGACGGGCAACTCCTCACTGATCACCACAGAGCGCAGAAAATACCAGAGATAGAGGGCGAGGAAGGACACAGGCGGCACCAATCACCCACAGGATCCCCATGATGGGTAACTCCTCACTGATCACCACAGAGCGCAGAAAATACCAGAGATAGAGGCAGAGGAGGAGCGCAAGGTGCACAAGAGTCACCCAGAGGATTCACAGGACGGGCAACTCCTCACTGATCACCACAGAGCGCAGAAAATACCAGAGATAGAGGGCGAGGAAGGACACAGGCGGCACCAATCACCCACAGGATCCCCATGATGGGTAACTCCTCACTGATCACCACAGAGCGCAGAAAATACCAGAGATAGAGGGCGAGGAAGGACACAGGGGGCACCAATCACCCACAGGATCCCCATGATGGGTAACTCCTCACTGATCACCACAGAGCGCAGAAAATACCAGAGATAGAGGCAGAGGAGGAGCGCAAGGTGCACAAGAGTCACTCAGAGGATTCACAGGACGGGCAACTCCTCACTGATCACCACAGAGCGCAGAAAATACCAGAGATAGAGGGCGAGGAAGGACACAGGCGGCACCAATCACCCACAGGATCCCCATGATGGGTAACTCCTCACTGATCACCACAGAGCGCAGAAAATACCAGAGATAGAGGCAGAGGAGGAGCGCAAGGTGCACAAGAGTCACTCAGAGGATTCACAGGACGGGCAACTCCTCACTGATCACCACAGAGCGCAGAAAATACCAGAGATAGAGGGCGAGGAAGGACACAGGCGGCACCAATCACCCACAGGATCCCCATGATGGGTAACTCCTCACTGATCACCACAGAGCACAGAAAATACCAGAGATAGAGGGCGAGGAAGGACACAGGCGGCACCAATCACCCACAGGATCCCCATGATGGGTAACTCCTCACTGATCACCACAGAGCGCAGAAAATACCCAATATATTATTTGCAGCCTGTAGTGTAAAGCTGAGGGTTTGTTAAAACACATCAGTCTTCAACCTCCCGAGATATTACAGAACTACAGTCGTAATTCTACAGAGGGTGGAGACCCTCATCTGTGGCCCCAACACTGCAGCACAAAGCTCTCCTTCCCTGAGGGTTTGCTACAATGTATCAGTGCAGACAATCCTCAGAGCTAAATCTAGCAGCAGAAACAGTCTTTATTCAGATTTGTTACAATGTATCAGTCCAGGAGAGCATTGTCTACGAATTAAAACAAACCGAAAATGGTGAAGGACTAAAACAAAAGGTTAAAGCTGGAGGAATGTGGAGCCTGGGAAACAGCGAGGAGAAACTCCTGACACCAGTGAGCAATAACGGGGCTGAGGAACAAACAATGTGAGCAGAGACTGCAGGGACTACTGAGAGATGGAGCCGACACCGGTACCAGGCGCACACATCACATGATCATTAATGGAGGATTGTTCTAGAATACTGTGAGGGCAGAGTTGGCCCCCAGAGGCCAACAGGAGCAAGCGCCAGCCGCCATCCCCTCACTAATGTAATAAATACTATTGTTCTCTGTTATCAGCCATGTCAGGAGGGGAGAGGTGACTGTAGGACAGGTGAATATATCTATTGTTCTCTGTTATCAGCTATGTCAGGAGGGAGAGGTGACTGTAGGACAGGTGAATATATCTATTGTTCTCTGTTATCAGCCATGTCAGGAGGGGAGAGGTGACTGTAGGACAGGTGAATATATCTATTGTTCTCTGTTATCAGCCATGTCAGGAGGGGAGAGGTGACTGTAGGACAGGTGAATATATATATTGTTCTCTGTTATCAGCCATGTCAGGAGGGGAGAGGTGACTGTAGGACAGGTGAATATATCTATTGTTCTCTGTTATCAGCCATGTCAGGAGGGGAGAGGTGACTGTAGGACAGGTGAATATATCTATTGTTCTCTGTTATCAGCCATGTCAGGAGGGGAGAGGTGACTGTAGGACAGGTGAATATATCTATTGTTCTCTGTTATCAGCCATGTCAGGAGGGGAGAGGTGACTGTAGGACAGGTGAATATATCTATTGTTCTCTGTTATCAGCCATGTCAGGAGAGGAGAGGAGAGGTGACTGTAGGACAGGTGAATACAATCTATTGTTCTCTGTTATCAGCCATGTCAGGAGGGAGAGGTGACTGTAGGACAGGTGAATATATCTATTGTTCTTTGTTATCAGCCATGTCAGGAGAGGAGAGGTGACTGTAGGACAGGTGAATATATCTATTGTTCTGTTATCAGCCAGACTGAGGGTCACAAGAACTATTATACAGCGGTTCCAGGACACAAGTCAGCAGAGCAGCGTCTGAGCGCAGGTGGAGTGGCGGCGGCACCCTTCTTGCGTCTTCTGTTCCCAGTGACAGGTTTTTCACACGACGCTCTTAATTTAGCCAGAGAACAGCGAGTGCCGCGCTCATAAGATGAAGATAAATAAGGATCAGACGAGGATGGAAGCCGCCCACCATCCGCAAATAACTGGGAAATGCCAAGCTAAATCACGAATCCTCCTCTGTACTGCTGAAATAATAAGGGACCATCGAGACTATGGAGAAACAGACGACCAACAATGTAATGAGACTCCAGGACAGTCAGAGACTGCGTGGACCCCCATGAGCGCTCCGTCTGTAATCACTGGGAACCTTCCCAGCAGCGGCCTCCGGCCTCATCCAGGCGCCTTTGTTTCTGCACCTTTGTACTATTGTGAGGGGTTTAGAGGGGCCGGGGGACGCAGGACGCAGCACTGATGCCAGATGATGGAGTAGATTCATCCAGATAACATGTCTCCAGAAGTTACCTCACCAAAATGTGACGACAGAAATGTTCGGAAACAAGTCCGGAACATACCCCTTATATACAGAGCTGTATTATAGAGCCCCACGTGTCCCTTATACACAGAGCCATGTTATTAAAGAGCCCCACATGTCCCTTCTATACCGAGCTGTGTTATGGAGCCCCATGTCCCTTATATACAGAGTCGTGTTATTATGGAGCCCCATGTTCCTTATCCACAAAGCCATGTTATGGAGCCCCACGTGTCCCTTATATTTATACAGAGCAGTGTTATTACAGAGCCCCACATGTCCCATATATACAGAGCAGTGTTATTACAGAGCCCCACATGTCCCATATATACAGAGCAGTGTTATTACAGAGCCCCACATGTCCCATATATACAGAGTCGTGTTATTATAGCCCCACATGTCCCTTATATTTATACAGAGCCGTGTTATTACAGAGCCCCACATGTCCCTTATATTTATACAGAGCAGTGTTATTACAGAGCCCCACATGTCCCATATATACAGAGCAGTGTTATTACAGAGCCCCACATGTCCCATATATACAGAGCAGTGTTATTATAGCGCCACATGTCCTATATATACAGAGCAGTGTTATTACAGAGCCCCACATGTCCCATATATACAGAGCAGTGTTATTATAGCGCCACATGTCCCATATATACAGAGTCGTGTTATTCTAGCGCCACATGTCCCATATATACAGAGTCGTGTTATTATGGAGCCCCGCATGTCCCATATATACAGAGCCGTGTTATTATAGCACCGCATGTCCCATATATACAGAGTCGTGTTATTATAGAGCCCTGCATGTCCCATATATACAGAGGAGTATTATAGAGCCCCACATGTCCCATATATACAGAGCAGTGTTATTATAGAGCCCCGCATGTCCCATATATACAGAGCCGTATTATAGAGCCCCACATGTCCCATATATACAGAGGAGTATTATAGAGCCCCACATGTCCCATATATACAGAGGAGTATTATAGAGCCCCACATGTCCCATATATACAGAGGAGTATTATAGAGCCCCACATGTCCCATATATACAGAGGAGTATTATAGAGCCCCACATGTCCCATATATACAGAGGAGTATTATAGAGCTCCACATGTCCCATATATACAGGAGTATTATAGAGCCCCACATGTCTCATATATACAGAGGAGTATTATAGAGCCCCACATGTCTCATATATACAGAGGAGTATTATAGAGCCCCGCATGTCCCATATATATATACAGAGGAGTATTATAGAGCTCCACATGTCCCATATATACAGAGGAGTATTATAGAGCCCCACATGTCCCATATATACAGAGCAGTGTTATTATGGAGCCCCGCATGTCCCATATATACAGAGCCATATTATAGAGCCCTGCATGTCTCATATATACAGAGGAGTATTATAGAGCCCCACATGTCCCATATATACAGAGGAGTATTATAGAGCCCCACATGTCCCATATATACAGAGCAGTGTTATTATGGAGCCCCGCATGTCCCATATATACAGAGCCATATTATAGAGCCCTGCATGTCCCATATATACAGAGGAGTATTATAGAGCCCCACATGTCTCATATATACAGAGGAGTATTATAGAGCCCCACATGTCCCATATATACAGAGGAGTATTATAGAGCTCCACATGTCCCATATATACAGAGCAGTATTATAGAGTCCCACATGTCTCATATATACAGAGGAGTATTATAGAGCTCCACATGTCCCATATATACAGAGCAGTGTTATGGAGCCCCGCATGTCCCATATATACAGAGCCATATTATAGAGCCCTGCATGTCTCATATATACAGAGGAGTATTATAGAGCCCCACATGTCCCATATATACAGAGGAGTATTATAGAGCCCCACATGTCCCATATATACAGAGCCATATTATAGAGCCCTGCATGTCCCATATATACAGAGGAGTATTATAGAGCCCCACATGTCTCATATATACAGAGGAGTATTATAGAGCTCCACATGTCCCATATATACAGAGGAGTATTATAGAGCCCCACATGTCCCATATATACAGAGGAGTATTATAGAGCCCCACATGTCCCATATATACAGAGCCGTGTTGTTAGAGCCCCGCATGTCCCATATATACAGAGTATTATAGAGCCCCGCATGTCCCATATATACAGAGGAGTATTATAGAGCCCCACATGTCCCATATATACAGAGCAGTGTTATTATAGAGCCCCGCATGTCCCATATATACAGAGCCATATTATAGAGCCCTGCATGTCCCATATATACAGAGGAGTATTATAGAGCCCCACATGTCTCATATATACAGAGGAGTATTATAGAGCTCCACATGTCCCATATATACAGAGGAGTATTATAGAGCCCCACATGTCCCATATATACAGAGGAGTATTATAGAGCCCCACATGTCCCATATATACAGAGCCGTGTTGTTATAGAGCCCCACATGTCCCATATATACAGAGGAGTATTATGGAGCTCCACATGTCCCATATATACAGAGGAGTATTATAGAGCCCCACATGTCCCATATATATACAGAGGAGTATTATAGAGCCCCACATGTCCCATATATACAGAGGAGTATTATAGAGCCCCACATGTCCCATATATACAGGAGAATTATAAAGCTCCACATGTCCCATATATACAGAGGAGTATTATAGAGCCCCACATGTCCCATATATACAGAGCCGTGTTGCTAGAGCCCCGCATGTCCCATATATACAGAGCCGTGTTGCTAGAGCCCCACATATCCCATATATACAGAGCCGTGTTATTATGGAGCCCCGCATGTCCCATATATACAGAGGAGTATTATAGAGCCCCGCATGTCCCATATATACAGAGGAGTATTATAGAGCCCCACATGTCCCATATATACAGAGGAGTATTATAGAGCCCCACATGTCCCATATATACAGAGGAGTATTATAGAGCCCCACATGTCCCATATATACAGAGGAGTATTATAGAGCTCCACATGTCCCATATATACAGAGGAGTATTATAGAGCCCCACATGTCCCATATATACAGAGCAGTGTTATTATAGAGCCCCGCATGTCCCATATATACAGAGCCATATTATAGAGCCCCACATACATGTCCCATATATACAGAGGAGTATTATAGAGCCCCACATGTCCCATATATACAGAGCCGTGTTGTTATAGAGCCCTGCATGTCCCATATATACAGAGGAGTATTATAGAGCCCCGCATGTCCCATATATACAGAGGAGTATTATAGAGCCCCACATGTCCCATATATACAGAGGAGTATTATAGAGCTCCACATGTCCCATATATACAGAGGAGTATTATAGGAGCCCCACATGTCCCATATATACAGAGCCGTGTTGTTATAGAGCCCTGCATGTCCCATATATACAGAGGAGTATTATAGAGCCCCGCATGTCCCATATATACAGAGGAGTATTATAGAGCCCCACATGTCCCATATATACAGAGGAGTATTATGGAGCTCCACATGTTCCATATATATACAGAGGAGTATTATAGAGCCCCACATGTCCCATATATACAGAGGAGTATTATAGAGCCCCACATGTCCCATATATACAGAGCCGTGTTATTATAGAGCCCCACATGTCCCATATATACAGAGGAGTGTTATTATAGAGCCCCACATGTCCCATATATACAGAGCCGTGTTATTATGGAGCCCCACATGTCCCATATATACAGAGCAGTGTTATTATAGAGCCCCACATGTCCCATATATACAGAGGAGTATTATTATGGACCCCCGCATGTCCCATATATACAGAGGAGTATTAGAGCGCCCCACATGTCCCATATATACAGAGCAGTGTTATTATAGAGCCCCCGCATGTCCCATATATACAGAGCAGTGTTATTATAGAGCCCCCACATGTCCCATATATACAGAGGAGTATTATAGAGCCCCACATGTCCCATATATACAGAGGAGTATTATAGAGCCCCACATGTCCCATATATACAGAGGAGTATTATAGAGCCCCACATGTCCCATATATACAGAGGAGTATTATAGAGCTCCACATGTCCCATATATACAGAGGAGTATTATAGAGCCCCACATGTCCCATATATACAGAGCAGTGTTGTTATAGAGCCCTGCATGTCCCATATATACAGAGGAGTATTATAGAGCCCCACATGTCCCATATATACAGAGGAGTATTATAGGAGCCCCACATGTCCCATATATACAGAGCCGTGTTGTTATAGAGCCCTGCATGTCCCATATATACAGAGGAGTATTATAGAGCCCCGCATGTCCCATATATACAGAGGAGTATTATAGAGCCCCACATGTCCCATATATACAGAGGAGTATTATAGAGCTCCACATGTCCCATATATACAGAGGAGTATTATAGGAGCCCCACATGTCCCATATATACAGAGGAGTATTATAGAGCCCCACATGTCCCATATATACAGAGGAGTATTCTAGAGCCCCACATGTCCCATATATACAGAGGAGTATTATAGAGCCCCACATGTCCCATATATACAGAGGAGTATTATAGAGCCCCACATGTCCCATATATACAGAGCCGTGTTATTATAGAGCCCCACATGTCCCATATATACAGAGGAGTGTTATTATAGAGCCCCACATGTCCCATATATACAGAGCCGTGTTATTATGGAGCCCCACATGTCCCATATATACAGAGCAGTGTTATTATAGAGCCCCACATGTCCCATATATACAGAGCCGTGTTATTATGGACCCCCGCATGTCCCATATATACAGAGGAGTATTATAGAGCCCCACATGTCCCATATATACAGAGCAGTGTTATTATAGAGCCCCACATGTCCCATATATACAGAGCCGTATTATAGATCCCCGCATGTCCCATATATACAGAGCCGTGTTATTATGGACCCCCGCATGTCCCATATATACAGAGGAGTATTAGAGCGCCCCACATGTCCCATATATACAGAGCAGTGTTATTATAGAGCCCCCGCATGTCCCATATATACAGAGCAGTGTTATTATAGAGCCCCCGCATGTCCCATATATACAGAGCAGTGTTATTATAGAGCCCCCACATGTCCCATATATACAGAGGAGTATTATAGAGCCCCACATGTCCCATATATACAGAGGAGTATTATAGAGCCCCACATGTCCCATATATACAGAGGAGTATTATAGAGCCCCACATGTCCCATATATACAGAGGAGTATTATGGAGCCCCCACATGTCCCATATATACAGAGCAGTGTTATTATAGAGCCCCACATGTCCCATATATACAGAGCCGTGTTATTATAGAGCCCCAAATGTTCCATATATACAGAGCAGTGTTATTATGGAGCCCCGCATGTCCCATATATACAGAGGAGTATTATAGAGCCCCACATGTCCCATATATACAGAGGAGTATTATAGAGCCCCACATGTCCCATATATACAGGAGTATTATAGAGCTCCACATGTCCCATATATACAGAGGAGTATTATAGAGCCCCACATGTCCCATATATACAGAGCCGTGTTATTATAGAGCCCCACATGTCCCATATATACAGAGCAGTGTTATTATGGAGCCCCACATGTCCCATATATACAGAGGAGTATTATAGAGCCCCACATGTCCCATATATACAGGAGTATTATAGAGCTCCACATGTCCCATATATACAGAGGAGTATTATAGAGCCCCACATGTCCCATATATACAGAGCCGTGTTATTATAGAGCCCCACATGTCCCATATAAACAGAGCAGTGTTATTATGGAGCCCCGCATGTCCCATATATACAGAGGAGTATTATAGAGCCCCCACATGTCCCATATATACAGAGGAGTATTATAGAGCTCCACATGTCCCATATATACAGAGGAGTATTATAGAGCCCCACATGTCCCATATATACAGAGCAGTGTTATTATGGAGCCCCGCATGTCCCATATATACAGAGGAGTATTATAGAGCCCCACATGTCCCATATATACAGAGCCGTGTAATTATAGAGCCCCACATGTCCCATATATACAGAGCCGTGTTATTATGGAGCCCCACATGTCCCATATATACAGAGCAGTGTTATTATAGAACCCCACATGTCCCATATATACAGAGCAGTGTTATTATAGAGCCCCACATGTCCCATATATACAGAGCAGTGTTATTATGGAGCCCCGCATGTCCCATATATACAGAGCAGTGTTATTATAGAGCCCCACATGTCCCATATATACAGAGCCGTGTTATTATGGAGCCCCACATGTCCCATATATACAGAGCAGTGTTATTATAGAGCCCCACATGTCCCATATATACAGAGCAGTGTTATTATAGAGCCCCCACATGTCCCATATATACAGAGCAGTGTTATTATGGAGCCCCACATGTCCCATATATACAGAGCAGTGTTATTATAGAGCCACACATGTCCCATATATACAGAGCAGTGTTATTATGGAGCCCCACATCACTAGAAATGGAGGCCACAACAATGCTGGACCCCCAAGGGTTGGACACTACTGACTGACATGAAGGACGCCCTCCCCAGGACATAGTAAACACTGCACCAGAAGACATCACCTACTACATGAGCACTGATGGGGAACGTCCAACACATACGCAAGCACTGATCGGAGGGCGTCCGGCACATAACCCACCTGCAGCCCCCTCCGGCGTAGGATACTGGTGTCGTCCATCGCTGTGCTGGCTCCGACAGATCTCCCGACAGTCCTTAAGCTCCTGACCTAAACTCCTCAGAACCCCTCATGGCCCCCGGTCACACAGCAGACACCTGACCCAGAGTGGAGGGTCATCATCCGGCACGAGCACTCCAGCAATCAGAGCGGCCGCTCATTCCTCAGAATCATAGACAGCGCTACCTGTTACTCCACCGCACCAGATCTGACAGCAAAACAAGAGACGCCTGTGCTGATCCTCCCCACACCCGCTGCTCACTAGTGACATCACATCAGGAAGAGACACCATTTACATAGCACATGACCGCAGGGAGGGAGCTCAGCAATCAGCTGATGGCAGACAATGAGCGCTGCTCCGGAGGCAATGAATTATTAATGACTGACACAAGGTAGAACATGCCCAATAGCAGCAGGATACAAAGTATTAACCCTGAAGCCACAGGAGAGGAAACAAAACAATGAGACGAACCTGCAGCTGTAAACAACAGGGAAAACCACTACACAGTCATAAAGTACATTACATAGGACTGCAGGCCACATCTACTGCACCTGCCCCCTGCTCTTACCTAGGACTGCAGGCCACATCTACTGCACCTGCCCCCTGCTCTTACCTAGGACTGCAGGCCACATCTACTGCACCTGTCCCCTGCCCTTACCTAGGACTGCAGGCCACATCTACTGCACCTGTCCCCTGCCCTTACCTAGGACTGCAGGCCACATCTACTGCACCTGTCCCCTGCCCTTACCTAGGACTGCAGGCCACATCTACTGCACCTGCCCCCTGCCCTTACCTAGGACTGCAGGCCACATCTACTGCACCTGTCCCCTGCCCTTACCTAGGACTGCAGGCCACATCTACTGCACCTGCCCCCTGCCCTTACCTAGGACTGCAGGCCACATCTACTGCACCTGCCCCCTGCCCTTACCTAGGACTGCAGGCCACATCTACTGCACCTGCCCCCTGCCCTTACCTAGGACTGCAGGCCACATCTACTGCACCTGCCCCCTGCCCTTACCTAGGACTGCAGGCCACATCTACTGCACCTGTCCCCTGCCCTTACCTAGGACTGCAGGCCACATCTACTGCACCTGTCCCCTGCCCTTACCTAGGACTGCAGGCCACATCTACTGCACCTGTCCCCTGCCCTTACCTAGGACTGCAGGCCACATCTACTTCACCTGCCCCCTGCCCTTACCTAGGACTGCAGGCCACATCTACTTCACCTGCCCCCTGCCCTTACCTAGGACTGCAGGCCACATCTACTGCACCTGTCCCCTGCCCTTACCTAGGACTGCAGGCCACATCTACTGCACCTGTCCCCTGCCCTTACCTAGGACTGCAGGCCACATCTACTGCACCTGCCCCCTGCTCTTACCTAGGACTGCAGGCCACATCTACTGCACCTGTCCCCTGCCCTTACCTAGGACTGCAGGCCACATCTACTGCACCTTTCCCCTGCCCTTACCTAGGACTGCAGGCCACATCTACTGCACCTTTCCCCTGCCCTTACCTAGGACTGCAGGCCACATCTACTGCACCTGTCCCCTGCTCTTACCTAGGACTGCAGGCCACATCTACTGCACCTGTCCCCTGCTCTTACCTAGGACTGCAGGCCACATCTACTGCACCTGTCCCTTGCTCTTACCTAGGACTGCAGGCCACATCTACTGCATCTGTCCCCTGCTCTTACCTAGGACTGCAGGCCACATCTACTGCACCTGTCCCCTGCCCTTACCTAGGACTGCAGGCCACATCTACTGTACCTGTCCCCTGCTCTTACCTAGGACTGCAGGCCACATCTACTGTATCTGTCCCCCTCACTACAATATATCTGCTCTGACATAGGACTGCATTCCTAAACACGGACTGATAAGAGAATCCCTTTCTGATTAACCCCTCGGCCGCCAAACAGCGCCCCCGATGAAGTGCGTTACCTTAGTGCCCAACATATGATACATGGCAGCAGATGAGGCTGGATCAGTAGGTCCCTGAAAACACGGCACACTGCCCGAGGACTGCTGACCAGCAACACAGGAACAACGATTAAGTATTAACCAATAGAAACTACGGCGACATCCGTCAGACACCACTGACAAACCGCGACCAATACTGACCTCATACCACAATGACCCCACCAGCAGAATAGTGAGTACAGCTCTGGAGTATAATACAGGATATAACTCAGGATCAGTACAGGATAAGTAATGTAATGTATGTATACAGTGATCTCACCAGCAGAATAGTGAGTACAGCTCTGGGGTATAATACAGGATATAACTCAGGATCAGTACAGGATAAGTAATGTAATGTATGTACACAGTGACCTCACCAGCAGAATAGTGAGTACAGCTCTGGAGTATAATACAGGATATAACTCAGGATCAGTACAGGATAAGTAATGTATGTACACAGTGACCTCACCAGCAGAATAGTGAGTACAGCTCTGGGGTATAATACAGGATATAACTCAGGATCAGTACAGGATAAGTAATGTAATGTACATACACAGTGACCTCACCAGCAGAATAGTGAGTACAGCTCTGGAGTGCTGACCAATTAGTTGCGGGTGTGGTCGTGCTTCAGCTGTGCTGTGTGTGTCTGCTGTGTCTCCTGAGCTCCAGGGAATTACCATCTGTTCCACCTGGGGCCTGCTTCCTCCTCCCCAGGGAGGGAGTGGGTTTCCAGGCATGAGTGAGGGAGGCGAGGCCCAGGCTTCTGCTCCTCGGAATAGGCCGCAGGGGAGCAGTAGAAGCCAGCAAGTGGCCGGAACATCGGAGGATTTGGGGGTGAGGCGATCCACCAGGAGTCGCAGCAATGCTGCTCCAACTCCCCCCACAGAGGCGAAAAACTCCAAGGTGGAATCCTCCTTGGGAAAGCTGGGTGCTGCCAGTGGAAAGCTGGTTTCGTCCGGAAGAAGGCAGAGTGCTCACGGAGGTGAAGCCGACCTCAGTGAGGAAGGCTGGGGAGTGCTGAGGACCCGGGAGTCTTTCCACCTATACCTCCCGGGTAAAAAGTCACCTCCGTGAGTATGAAGACGCCTGTAAGGCCATCAGGAGGCTCCGAGAGGAACTGCGCTGTGCCCGTGCTAGAGCCAAGGTATCTCCTAAACGGAAAAAAACTGAGATCCAGTCAGAGATAAAAAGACTTATGGCTGACATACAAGTTTTGGAGGAGAGGAGAGCAGCATTACTGGAGAAGAGTGGTCCATTTAAAGAAAAATTGGAAAATGAGGAGCGCTTCAGGGTGACAGAAGAAGAAAAAAATAAAAGGTTGATGGGGCTGCAACCTGAGAGCCAGGTGGATGATGTGGAGGAGATTGAGGAAGAATAACAGCCAGATCCACCTGGTGGCCTGCGGCAACAGCAGCAGGCCCCGTACAGTGGGCCCCCTGCACAGCAGCCAGCATTATCACCTGCCGACTCAGGGGAGGACAGTGACAGCAGCTACCAGGGAGGGGCGCTAATGGCCCAGATCCGCTTGCTGGAATCCCCAGTGTGTCCTCAGAATCTGGTGTTTGGAGATGAGCTCCCAAATGAGGCACCTGGGGGTAAGAAAAAGAAGACCAAGCCAAAGCAGCAAGAAGTGGTGAGTTACATCTACACCCCCCTCCCTGTAAATCCTGAGTCGGCCGCAAGGTCAGCTCATTGTGCAAGCCCCGTTACCCAGCCCAGCCCGTGTTCTGTGGTGGACTCGGTGCAAAGGTGCGGGGAGAGTACAGATACTAAAAGGGCGCAGAGCTCCATGCCTGTTTGCAGTAGCAGGGATGGAGCAGAGAAGGCATCGGCCGCAAGGCCGTACAGTGAGGGCGGCTCAGCGGTGGGCAGTGAGGCAGACTCCGGGGCTGTAGTTCGCTCCCCTGTGCGAGAGGGGGGTGACTCAGTGCCGGAGGTAGTAAAGGGCATAACAGACACTCCCAAAAGTGAAGAAAAACGTTTGTTTTGCATTGGTGCCGCTGATCCCATTGATCAGCGGCGCCATGAAAAGACTGGAGATGATGCTGATGAGGCGGAGGGCACTAATAAGAACAGGGCTGGGGCCTCCTCTAGACCGGGCAAGCATGCTGCCCGGTCCCTTAAAGGGCCAGCGGAGGTTGTCCCAGCCCCAGTGCCCCGTGATGCTGAGGCAAAACAGGAAAAAACATCATCATCATCATCATCATCATCTTTTCCCGGGTTTGCTATTTCTGGTCCAGCCAGTGTGAATGAGAAGGTAAATGGGGGTGCGGGGTGTATGACTGGGGAGCGGATGGAGGTTAATATTATTGGAGAAGGTGATTTTGCTGTTGCTGTAATTGGGGGTGGTGGTGATGGGACTACAGATGAGGCTATTGGAAACAATGTTGTTGGGGGAAGTGCTAATGTTGTTATTGGGGGTGGTGGGGATGTTGTCATTAGAAGTGGTGTAGGTGTAGGGTCTGGTCCGGTTGCCCCCCCAGTGGTGACAGATCATAGGAGTTATGCCAATGTCACTGCTGGGGGAAGTAGAATATTTTCCTCGTCTCCTGACTCTAGGGACGGTTTATTGCAGCGACGTCTCCTGGAAGCTCTGAAAAAGGGGGAAAGGTCGATTAATGTAGAGGGTAGAGCAGTTGATCTGTCCTTCTGGATAGAGAGACACGGTCTCTCTGCCTTCCGAGAGGAAAGAGGGGGCGATACTGTGTGGTCCCTCCCAACAGCCGGGGCAGGTAGTAACCGTAGGAATGTGGTCCGTCTTCGGTGGCAGGGCGAAGATATGTGTCCTTCAAGGACCAAAGTGGTTGAGCTCTTGCTAAAGATGGGCTTCAAGGCAGTTGATATCTTTGCCTTGATACATCCCTACGGTGCTCCTGAATTCGATATCAGTTTTGTTCGGCCAGAGGGGCTTGAGCTTTTCTGGTCGAATTATGAATTGGTAAAGAATGAGCCCGGCTGGCGAGACTTTGCCGTACAGGCATTGTCTCGTCAAAACGAAATCAAGAGAGTGACCGTTTTGACCCGTAACGAATCACTCTCTTGTGTTGACATTATCACCTGGTTAGGACGGTATGGCAAGGTAATGGGGGTCCCGCAGAAGAACAGGGACGAGTTTGGCATCTGGTCAGGAGCCTGGACGTTTTTGGTAAAACTTAAACGTTCAGGAAATACAGTTACCCATATTCCATCCTCTGCCTTTCTCGGCAGGGATCGTATCCAGATTTTCTACCGGGGTCAGCCGAAGCTCTGTCACAGATGTGGTGACCCCACATACTTCAGTGCAAACTGTACGGTGCAGAAATGTGCCTTGTGTGGGGGTGTAGGCCATCTTGCCGCATCTTGTGCAGAGATTAGGTGTCACCTGTGTGGTGACTTAGGTCACCCATTCAGTCGTTGCCCTCGTTCTTTCGCTAATGCGGTCTTGTCCCCAGCGGGTGAAGATCACGAGCCGGAATCTGCTGGGGAGGGGACTAGCAGGGGTGGAGGAACTGAGGGGTCAGTGAGGAACAGCAAGAGAAAGACACCAGCCCAACTAAGACGTCTTGATAAACGCCAAAGGGATAGGGTGATGGGGAAAGCCCGGGTTACTGGGACGACCTCTCATTCTGTCCCAGAGGCCAACCTTGCTGCTGAGACCCCGAGGGATGGCGAGCTGAATGAGGAGGTCAGGAGGATCCAGAATGAGGAAGATGCCATCTCCTCAGATAGCGTGGAGGAGGATGATATGGGATGGCAGAAGGAGACACGAAAGCGGGGTACAAGTAAAAAAAAAAAAAAAGGGAGATTTGAGATCTTCTCCCACCCTGGTCCAGGTGCCAAAGGAAGGCAAAACTGACTCCCCTCTGGTTGGCCTTTCCAATCGATTCCGACCCCTCAGGGACATCTCCTCCTCTTCTTCGGAAGGGGAGGATGAGGGGGAGGTGGCAGAGGGGCTTCCAGGGGGCGCCGAGTCCTCTTCCCCTGGGGAGGTTATGTCCTCGGGGGAAGGGACTGGCCTAGAATCCGGAGACGAGGAAAGTAAAACGACGTCTGGTGAGATGGACACTTCTATTTCTCTAAAGAGGGTGAAGAGTTCTTCTGATGTGGAGGGTGAGAAGGGGAGTGGGAAAAAGAAAGCTGTCTAACTCAATCACCCTTGATGGCGGCACCCTCTCCGTTGACTCTGGCATCCATTAATGTTGCCAGCATTAAGTCAGATACAGCTCGATTTGCGGCCTATGATTTTTTTGCCCATATTAATGCTGATATTTTATTTTTGCAGGAGACCAGGCTAACAGATATGTCATCTATCTACAAGGCTAAAAGAGAGTGGAGGAATGGGCCCTCCTACTGGTCTCTTGGGGCCGAGCCGTATAGCGGAGTGGCGGTCCTTTTTACCGCAGCGGTAGAATGCCGACGGGTTATCGAGTTAGAAATGGGGAGGTGCCTGATCTTAGATGTCCTCATGAGGGGACAAGAACTTCGCCTTATTAACATCTACGGCCCACAGTCTAAGTGGGACCGGAAGTGCCTCTTTATGAGGATCAAGCCCTATCTTTTTACAAGTCGGCAGGTGGTCTTTGGAGGGGACTTTAATGCTGTCACGAGGCCCCAAGACAGGGGAGGTGCCAGAGACAAGCTGACTTATGATAGCGTCGCCCTTAATAGCATAGCGAGTGAGGCTCGCCTGGTGGATGTCCACATCCGGCACACCCCAGGCCACGCGGGATTCACCTATCATAGGGGTAGTTGTAGGTCTAGGATAGATAGGTTTTATTTAAAGGAGGAAGCCGTCTCTTCAGCAGTGTCTGTTGTTGAGGTGGAGTTCTCCGATCACTGTTTAATTTTGTTTTCTCTGAATGTTACAGAGACCCCCCGGATGGGCAGAGGCTATTGGAAGTTGAATTCGTCTCTCTTGGAAGAAGCGGAGATAAGACAGTCCTTTGAGGATTTTCTTCAGAGCCAGGTACCATTGCTGGGCCTTTGTAACAGTAAGTCAGAGTGGTGGGAGATCTTCAAGGAAAGGGTTGCGAGATTCTTCCGCCAGCTCTCGGGCCTCAGAAGCCTAAACAGGTACCGCTTGTACCAGGGCCTGAGGAAGAAACTTGAGCACCTTGTCTCGACTGGAGGTAGTCGTGATGATATCTCCAGAGTGAAATCCTTGCTGATGAGGTGTCAGTACGATAGGCACGCATCTTTGGTTTTTGAGAGGGATTACGGGAAGTACCGCTCGCCCGACCCTTACAGAAACTGCAAGATGTCAGTGAATAGTAAAATAGTCTCAGGACTGATTGATAGTACGGGATCCTTGAAAAGGTCCAGATCAGGGATCCTGGAGGTCGTCAGATCCTTCTACTCGCACCTCTTGGGAAGGAAGGATCTAGATCGAGATAAGGTATCAGTTTTCTTGGCTGAAACCATCCCTGAACCAGGAGTAGACCCCTCTCTTGATGTTTTGACAGAGCTGATCAGGGAAGAGGAAGTCAGGATGGCTATTGATGGGCTTGCCCTCAAGAAGTCACCCGGTCCGGATGGCTTAACATCTGAGTTCTATAAGACCTTTAAGGACACTTTGGTTCCCCTCTTGACTGCGGTTTTTAATGAGTGTTTATCCTCGGGCACTCTGCCAAAGTCAATGAGGAGGTCAGCGCTGATCATCCTGTCAAAGGGTAAAGACCCGTCCCACATTGAGAATTGGCGTCCCATAGCACTTCTCAATGCGGACAGAAAGATTCTGGCAAAAGTGCTGTTTAACCGGTTGGTGGAGTTTGCACCCCGGCTCCTTTCGGGGGCTCAGCATTGCTCTGTTCCGGGCCGCAGTACATTCAGTGCTGTGCTCAGTGTCCGGGAGGCTGTGGAGCAGGGTAGGGCTGGCCACTGGAAGGGGTACTTGCTGTCCTTGGATCAGGCAAAAGCGTTTGATCGGGTTAACCATGAGTACCTCTGGTCTGTCCTTCTGAGATATGGCCTGCCAGGGGGTTTTGTTGATTGGCTTAAGACCTTGTATGTAGGGGCAGAGAGTTTCCCACTTGTGAATGGTTGGATTGGCCGCTCTTTTGAGGTTGGGTCTGGTGTCCGTCAGGGTTGTCCTTTGAGCCAGTTGCTGTACGTGTTTGCAATTGATCCTTTCCTTAGGAGGATTGATTGTGGACCGTTGGCGGGGGTGAGAATGGACCTGGCGGTGCCGGATTTGGCTCTGAGGGCGGTAGCGTATGCTGATGATGTCACCGTGTTTGTCTCCTCACAAGAGGAAGGCCAATGGGTGATGTCAGAGGTGGACCGCTACTCGGAGGCATCCGGGTCCAAGATCAACCGGGATAAGTGCGAGAGTCTCTGGCTGGGAGGGGGAGATCCTAATTTTGATCTCCCGGACGCCCTTCCAGAGCCCCAGGAATCTGCAAAAGTTCTCGGCATCGAATTTGGCCAAGGGGATTACCCCAAACAAAACTGGGACAGCAGGCTTAAGATCGCCGCTCAGAAGGTGGATCAGTGGAAGGGTTGGTCTTTGACCCTCCGGGAAAGGGTTAACCTGATCAAAACATTCCTGCTCCCTTTACTGATATACCTGGGCAGTGTATGCATGTTGCCAGAACCTCTTTGGACCCGGGTCTACAGTGTGTTCTTCCAAATGTTATGGGGGAACAGACTGAACCTAGTGAAGAGGGAGGTTACTTACCGTACGAGGAGACTAGGGGGGTTGTGTATGGTCAACCCTGTGGTGTTCCTAGTGAATACCTTTCTTAAGACCAATATAGCAAACCTCTGGTCAGAGAGGGCTCCTCCGTGGGTATCCTCCTGTAGGGGATGGTTTTGGCCTTTCTTCCAGGAATGGGAGACAGCAGGGCAAGTGAAGGATCTTCGCACACCACACGGGCATCTCCCGGCTTACGCTACCCCGGCTCTGAAGGTTATTCGTCGGTGGGGTCTGGGGATGGGGGAGATTAGGACTCTGTCGAGGAAATTCCTTGACAAGAGGGTCCTGTCTTCTCATTTCCAGAGGCCATTGGCGCTCAAGGACTGCCCAAGTCGGGATCTGGAGGTGGGTTTAAAGCTTTTGAATTCTATCAGGATCCCCTTGAAGTTTTGGGACTTGACTTGGCGCTGCTTCCATGGGAAACTGTGTGTGAGGGACAATCTGAAGTGCAGGAGCTCTGATGACCGGGGATGTCCCCGCGAAGAGTGTGGAGGCATGCTGGAAAGCATGGAGCATTTTCTGCTTCATTGTCCCTTTAACACAGAGGTTTACACCAGGGTGGGCGCTTCCATTGGTTGGCCTCGGCTGGCCAGTCTCTCCTATGCGGAATGGGCCTATGGGGCATTCAGAAACCTTGGAGGCTGGGACCGGTGCACTTTATTCCTAGTCAGCTCAGTGGTTAGGTATTACACGTGGAACGCACGGTGTTTAGTGTCGACGCAGCGTAAAATCCTCCCTGTGGATGTGGTGGTTAGGAACATTCTCGGTGACCTGGTGAAGGTGCGTTCTCTGGAGTACGAGAGGCTGGGTGCTGGCAGGGCCTCTCGTCTATGGAGGGACTCTGCCTTTAAAGTGCCTTAGCTTGTTGTCTCCCCCTGGTGGTGGGCTGATGCTGGCACATTAGTCTTTTTGTTTTGAGCAGTTGGTTTATGGTAATATAGGGCTTGCAGGCGCTGAACTTGAGCTTTAGGGGTTTGTTGTTTGGCTTATAGTGTTATATGTATTTGTTATTGTATTTATTGTTGTAGTCTATTTGTATACTTATGTATTGTATATATTATTAGTCTGTGTATATTTTATGTAATGTATATATTGTGTGATGCCACCTGGGGATTGGGTTTAGTTTAGGTTGGGTGGTGGGTTAAAAAGGGGGAGGGGGTTTGTATGGGACTTTTATATATACAGAAAATCCTGGACTGGTTCATGGACGTCTGGTAACATGTACTGGGGGCATGGGATGCGGGACCAGCTCAGGGCCAAAAAAAAAAAATAAAAAACAATAAATAAAAAAAATTGAAAAATAAAAAAAAAGTGGTGTTATTTTGTTTGTGTTGGTTTTTATTATTTTTTATATATTATTATTGTTGTTGTTATTATTCTTTTTGGTATATTACTGGTATTGGGTTTTTGGTATTGCAACTGGGCCAGGAAAATCACATTTAGTATTAGTGTATATAGTTTATTAGTATGGTATGGGTATTATGGGTATTATAGGAATATGTCTTTTGTAAATATTGTATATATTTGTTTGTGTGCAGGAATGAGTGTGGGGTGGACCGGTGTTGTATTTTATGCTATGGTGTTGGTTTTATGATCGTTATATTGATTATGTTCTGTCGGATATGATATGTTTATGTTTTGTAATTTTTTTATTGTTATGTTTGAAATTTTAATAAAAGATCTACAGGATATAACTCAGGATCAGTACAGGATAAGTAATGTAATGTATGTACACAGTGACCTCATCAGCAGAATAGTGAGTACAGCTCTGGGGTATAATACAGGATATAACTCAGGATCAGTACAGGATAAGTAATGTATATACACAGTGACCTCACCAGCAGAATAGTGAGTACAGCTCTGGAGTATAATACAGGATAAGAACATAATATGACTCCGCTTTTAAGGGGTATTTCCTTGTCCCCTATAAAGTGGGGGTCTACACATATAAGGTTCCCCTCAGATTAGAGGTCGCAGAAGGTCTTAAAAACACTGAACGGTTCTACAGACATTGTAAGACCCCGGAGCTCGGGGGCGGCTGTTCGCTGTCCCTCAGGTGCGGCTAGTTGCTTGTTTTACGATGACCCAGAAATTGAACTGCGGACAGAAGCCAATTAGATAATGGAGTTGTCTCGGAGTACAGAATACTAACGTCCTGCGGAGGCCGATCCGCTCTGCAGTCCACATCCTCACTGACAGATCACGTAATTGGATAAAATGCGACAATTCATGGTTGGAGGGGACACTGGTGACGACCCTGCAGTGATTGTGTCCGATCGGTCGCTGCTCGTTACAATGTATCAGGCGATCAGGTCACATGGACAGATCCTCCCCTCATCTGCGGTGGCAATTTTCACATCCCGACAATCCTAGGAGCAGCGCCCCCATCTGTGCAGGCGCAATATGCACAGACCGGTTAATGGGATCTCTCTGGGTGTGATTCAACGTAGACGCCATCTGACGGTTCTGTAAGACCCTGACACTTAGTACAGCACAAAAGTCGCAATCCAGACTTCGGATCAAAAGATTCCAGAACAAGAGACGCCGAGGAGGAACCGACCGGAGAATTAACCCACTCCCAGCCACAGGGTTCTGGTGTAATGGAGCATCACATTCTGGACTGTTGTGTACTGAATATGAAGCGGACAACGCCAGGACCAATACGGTCCAGATGGAGATAACACCAGGATTGTTCTCAGTCATCCCAGCTCATATATAATAGAGACCTATAAGACTTTACAGCAGATCCAGAACTGCAGGACTGAGCAGCATGTAACCCGCTCCTCCTCCCAGTACATAGGACTGCTGAGGAATAGCAGAAGTCACATGTAAGCGGTGGCCTCTATGGATGGATGAATGTGGAGGCCAAGTCACTACCTGGATCTCCGTCATGTTCCTTATTCCTAAACAATGTCTGCAGCGGGGGCGGGGCATTATACCGCTGAAAGAGGCCACTGCCATCAGGGGGCACTGTACACTGGTCAGGTAGGTGGTACATGTCCCAGTAACCTCCATGATGCCAGCAGAACATTGCCAATCACACTGCCCCCACCAGATTGTCTTCTTCCCATAATGCATCCTGGTGCCATCTGACCGGTCTGCAGGGCCCCATACACAGCTGTGATGTCCTGGTGTCATCTGACCAGTCTGCGGGGCCCCATACACAGCTGTGATGTCCTGGTGTCATCTGACCGGTCTGCAGGGCCCCATACACAGCTGTGATGTC
>NW_026609332.1:272774-384693 GCF_029499605.1 Hyla sarda
TCTGCTGTAGACAATGAGATCCCTCGGGGTTAATATATGAATTTGTGGATTGCAGAACATAGTAATATAGCTGTAAATCACATGACTCCTCTGGTTCTTTCTCCAATATTCCTCCTATTTATTGTATTTGCCTTTGTGGCCTTTGAAATGCTGCTCATTGCTGCCCCCTGGTGTCACCTTCTATATTTGCTGTTTTATGGCTCTGTGCTGTAATCTTTCTGAGAGGTACTGTGCTCATACCTACCACTCCTCTGATGTCATGGTGTTGTATCAGGGTCATATATACCAGTATGTGCAAACACATCATGAGACGATCAGCTGCCAGAGATCATCAACCAGTACAAACCTACGGATTAGCGGGTTTATTTACTGTCATACTGCCACAGGGGGATCAGAAGGTTCATCCTCGTCAGTATAGTGATCAGTATCCCCACTTACCATATACCAGGAGGACGGATCAGAAGGTTCATCCTCGTCAGTATAGTGATCAATATGCCCACTTACCATATACCAGGAGGAGGGATCAGAAGGTTCATCCTCGTCAGTATAGTGATCAGTATCCCCACTTACCATATACCAGGAGGAGGGATCAGAGGGTTCATCCTCGTCAGTATAGTGATCAGTATCCCCACTTACCATATACCAGGAGGACGGATCAGAAGGTTCATCCTCGTCAGTATAGTGATCAGTATCCCCACTTACCATATACCAGGAGGACGGATCAGAAGGTTCATCCTCGTCAGTATAGTGATCAGTATCCCCACTTACCATATACCAGGAGGACGGATCAGAAGGTTCATCCTCGTCAGTATAGTGATCAGTATCCCCACTTACCATATACCAGGAGGAGGGATCAGAAGGTTCATCCTCGTCAGTATAGTGATCAGTATCCCCACTTACCATATACCAGGAGGACGGATCAGAAGGTTCATCCTCGTCAGTATAGTGATCAGTATCCCCACTTACCATATACCAGGAGGACGGATCAGAAGGTTCATCCTCGTCAGTATAGTGATCAGTATCCCCACTTACCATATACCAGGAGGACGGATCAGAAGGTTCATCCTCGTCAGTATAGTGATCAGTATCCCCACTTACCATATACCAGGAGGAGGGATCAGAAGGTTCATCCTCGTCAGTATAGTGATCAGTATGCCCACTTACCATATACCAGGAGGAGGGATCAGAAGGTTCATCCTCGTCAGTATAGTGATCAGTATCCCCACCTACCATATACCAGGAGGACGGATCAGAAGGTTCATCCTCGTCAGTATAGTGATCAGTATCCCCACTTACCATATACCAGGAGGACGGATCAGAAGGTTCATCCTCGTCAGTATAGTGATCAGTATCCCCACTTACCATATACCAGGAGGAGGGATCAGAAGGTTCATCCTCGTCAGTATAGTGATCAGTATCCCCACTTACCATATACCAGGAGGAGGGATCAGAGGGTTCATCCTCATCAGTATAGTGATCAGTATCTCCACTTACCATATACCAGGAGGAGGGATCAGAAGGTTCATCCTCGTCAGTATAGTGATCAGTATCCCCACCTACCATATACCAGGAGGAGGGATCAGAAGGTTTATCCTCGTCAGTATAGTGAACAGTATGCCCACTTACCATATACCAGGAGGAGGGATCAGAAGGTTCATCCTCGTCAGTATAGTGATCAGTATCCCCACCTACCATATACCAGGAGGAGGGATCAGAAGGTTTATCCTCGTCAGTACAATGATCAGTATCCCCACTTACCATATACCAGGAGGAGGGATCAGGTTTGTCCTCGTCAGTATAGTGATCAGTATCCCCACCTACCATGTACCAGGAGGAGGGATCAGAAGGTTTGTCCACGTCAGTATAGTGATCAGTATCCCCACCTACCATATACCAGGAGGAGGGATCAGAAGGTTTATCCTCGTCAGTACAATGATCAGTATCCCCACTTACCATATACCAGGAGGAGGGATCAGGTTTGTCCTCGTCAGTATAGTGATCAGTATCCCCACTTACCATATACCAGGAGGAGGGATCAGGTTTGTCCTCGTCAGTATAGTGATCAGTATCCCCACCTACCATGTACCAGGAGGAGGGATCAGAAGGTTCATCCTCATCAGTATAGTGATCAGTATCCCCACCTACCATATACCAGGAGGAGGGATCAGAAGGTTCATCCTCATCAGTATAGTGATCAGTATCCCCACCTACCATGTACCAGGAGGAGGGATCAGAAGGTTTGTCCACGTCAGTATAGTGATCAGTATCCCCACCTACCATATACCAGGAGGAGGGATCAGAAGGTTCATCTTTGTCAGTATAGTGATCAGTATCCCCACTTACCATATGCCAGGAGGGATCAGAAGGTTCTTCCTCGTCAGTACAATGATCAGTATCCCCACTTACCATATACCAGGAGGAGGGATCAGGTTTGTCCTCGTCAGTATAGTGATCAGTATCCCCACCTACCATATACCAGGAGGAGGGATCAGAAGGTTTGTCCTAGTCAGTATAGTGATCAGTATCCCCACTAGAGATGAATGAATCGAAGCAGACGAACCCGAATTAGATACGAATTTCAGGAGTTATTCGATTTGCAACTAATGCGAATATTTCCACGATTCTATCACGCAAATCACTTCATTAAACGCCATTTAACAGTGTTCCAGGCTCCGGGACACCTAAAATGGCGGATCCACCTGTCAGAACATGGGGCAGGGATGCTGGGAAGGCGAGAATGTGAGGCTGGAAGCGAGGTAGGCGGGATGACCCTAAATAACATTCAGGATGCAGCCTATCCGCAGGCAGTCACCCCTGTGATGTCACAGCCCTATATAATCGGCAGCCATCTTGTAGCTGCTCATTTCATGCCATATACACTGCAGAGATAGGACAGACTGCGTGTATGTGTGTTACACAGACATGCTGAATTGATTATTCCGCAGCGTTCCACTGCCAACTGCTAGTCACATCAGCGTTGTGGACAGAGAGCAGTGCAGAGCTTTGCTTGTTGTCACTGAGAAGGATTTTGACGCCATTAAGCTCCCAGTCACTTCATTCAGCATTTTATCAGAGGGGCAGATAGCATTTTGTTGCCTCATACATATCAACAAGCTGCCTGAACTTCATGAACCGCATCACAGGAGGCAGGAAAGATTTTTCAGCGCAATTCTGTGTATTTTTTCTGCTGCTTATACTAGTCTGTAGACGGAATAAAAACCAGTTCACACCATTCTTAACATTCTGTAACAGAGTGCAATTACGGTTTAATCCCCCTTTTCTTGTGGTGCTGCACTGTTGTGTCCTGTTGCTGTGCAAAAATATGTTTTTTCAGCAGAAGTGCATACCACATACCTACATCAAAACAGTCTACTATTTTGTATCTGTAAATCTGTAACAAGTCTAGATACTGGGAAAGTCCAGGCAAAAGTCATCACCGGCTGGTGTTTTACAAAAATACATTTTCCAAGTGTACTGTAGCGCATTTTTCTGCCCTCATACGTGCAAACCACATACCTACATCTAAGTAGTGTACTATATTGTACATGTTAATCTGTCAAGGGCCTACATACTGTGAAAGTCCAAGCAACAGTACTCACCGGCTGGTGTTTTACAAAAATACAGAGTTTCTAATGCGTATTGTAGCACATTTTTCTGCCCTCATCAGTGCATACCGCATACGTACATCTAAGTAGTGTACTATTTTGTACTCGTTAATCTGTCGAGGGCCTAGATACTGTGAAATGACAGCCAATAGAACACACCTGCTGCTGTTCTAAACAAATACTGTTTTAAGTGTAGTGAAGCGCATTGTACTCCCCTCATATATGCAATAAATATGTCAGGAAGAGTATTGCCAGGACATGCACAGAGGAGTGGCAGAGGCCTAAATTCATCAGGCACAGCTAGAGGTCACAGCAGAGTAGGGGTGTGTGCCAGCCGGAGTTGCAGCAAGAGGTCTGAGCTCCCGGTGTCAGCTAGCAGTCGTGATTGATCGGTTCACTCGGTCATCCACTTAATCTCAAGTGACATTCAACACCCCCAGTCAACAGTCAGTGGGTTCCTCACATTCAACCTTCAGTTGGCATGGCCCTCATGCTGCTGCTGCCACCTCCAGGCTCTGCTATTGTGCTGCTCTATGGTCTCCTCATGCTATTGCTACCACCTCCAGGCTCTGTCATTGTGCCGCAATATGGTCTCCTCATGCTGAAGTTACCACCTCCAGGCACTGTCATTGTGCCACCATATGGTCTCCTCATGCTGATGCTGCCACCTCCAGGCTCTATAATTGTGCTGCTCTATGGTCTCCTGATGCTGCAACCTCCAGGCTCTATAATTGTGCTGCCATGGATACTGCAAAACATAATTAAGGTTCTGGTCCCCCGTTTTAGAAATTCCTTGCATTAGGGTCACTTTCAGGACTCGATGCCACCTCCAGGCTGTGCCATTCAGCCACTAAATGGTATCCTCGTGCTTCAGCCACCTCCAGGCTGTGCCATCCAGACACTATATGGTCTCCTCATGCTTCAGCCACCTCCAGGCTGTACCATTCAGACACTATATGGGCTCCTTATGCTTTCCCCACCTCCAGGCTGTGTCATTCAGCCAATATATTGTTTTCTGATGCTGCTGGGACTGTCTTGGATATTACCTACAATTTTTTTTATGGTAGCACTAGCAAACATACATGCTCAATAAAGATTTCAACATTGTTCTTTTAATGTTAGGAGTTGTGAAGCCCTCTTATGTACACATCCTGCTGCCTGATCCAGGCTGTGTGTTTCAGGAACTACTTGTCTTAGTGATGCTGCTGGGCTTGGGCCTTATATTTTTGGATGTTAGCACTTGCCTACATTCATGCTTAATTGAGATTTCAACATTGATCTTTCAATCTTAGGGGTTATGAAACCCTGTTGTGCACTCCTGCTGCTGACTGCTCCTGTCTGTGTCATTCAGCAACTACGTGGTTTAGTGATGCTGCTTGGCCTAGGACATTACCTATATATGTTTATAGTAGCACTAGGTACCATACATCTTCAATGGAAATTTCAAAATTCATCTTTTATTCTGATAGATTGTGAGGCTCTATTGTCTCCTCATCTGCCGCCAACTCCAGGCTGTGTCATTCAGCCACTATATGGTCTCCATATATTGACTGTGTATTGTTGGAAACATGTGGCTATCCTTGAGTTACTCTCCCAGCATTATTGCCATGTTGATACCAGACCAGTAATAAAAGGAATATTGCCAAGGACTAGCAGAAACAGGGAACTGTGGATAATGACCCCCGGCTGTTGGAATTGACTGACTATCCCAGGTGGTAGATTTACCATTTTGAAGTTCCTCAGTTCCTGTAGGCTTTAAGTCGTTAGTTCTGCAACTGAAGAACAACAACGAAGAATGAAGTTGTATCATGTTTTCCTGTTCCTCCGATGAGCTAATGTCACTGGAACACACAATACTCATATTGTCATCTAATGAAGGATCCTTTTCTTCAGAGAACGTATCTATCATTTTATTATTTTGAATGTCAGGTGGTATTCTGACATTTTTGTGAAGCCCTGGGGTCTCCTCATGTTTCAGCCAACTCCAGGCTGTGCCATTCAGACACTATATGGTCTCCTCCTACTGATGCCACCTCCATGCTGTGCCATTGTGCTAACATGGGACATGGGACTCCTTGTTAGATTAGGTCCTTTGTACCCACCCGCCGGGGCCCGGGCCACTAACTTGGGAGTTAAAAGTTCAATTTCAAAATCCTCAATTTCAAAATCTTGGATTTCTATTTAAAATTCTTGTATTTCATTGGTCTCCTCATGCTTCAGCCACCTTCAGGCGGTACCATTCAGACACTACATGGGCTCCTTATGCTTTCCCCACCTCCAGGTTGTGTAATTCAGCCAATATATAGTTTTCTGATGCTACTGGGATATTAACTACGAATATGTTCTGGTAGCACTAGCTAACATAAATGCTTAATTGAGATTTCAAGATTGATCTTTCAATGTAAGGGGTTATGAAACCCTCTGGTGTACTTCTGCTGCCTGCTCCTGTGTCTTTCATGAATTACTTGGCTTACTGATGCTTCTGGGCTTGGGCCTTAAATTTTTGGATGTTTAGCATGAGCTAAATACATGCTTAATAGAAATTTCAACATTGATCTTTCAATGTAAGGGGTTATGAAACCTTGGGTACTGCTGATGCCTGCTCCTGACTGTCTTTCAGGAACTACTTGGCTTACTGATGCTCAGGGCTTGGGCCTTTAAATTTTTGGATGTTTTGCATTAGCTTACATACATGCTTAATTGAGATTTCAAAATTGATCTTTCAAGCTTAGGGGTTATGAAACCCTCTTGTGTTCTGCTGATGCCTTTTTCCTGACTGTGTCTTTCAGGAACTACTTGGCTTACTGATGCTTTTGGGCTTGGGCCTTACATTTTTGGATGGTAGCACTACCTAACAGGCATCTTAAATAGAGATTTCAACATTCACCTTTTATTTTTAGGAGTTGTGAACCCCTCTTGTGTACTCATGCTGCTTCCTGCTACACTCTGTCAGCCCGTTGGTCCTGTGACAGTGTGCGACTCCACTTCCTCATCCTCCACCATGTCCTCAGCCTCCACTGCCCGGACAAGTCTCAGTGGCCCTTCAGCATACCATGTGTGCAGGGCACGGCGGTGTCACGCTGTTCTTCACATGGTTTGCCTTGGTAAAAAGTGTTGACAACAATGGCTGGTCAGGGCAATGGAGATGTTGCGCCTACATCTCACGGCCACATGAGCCCTGTGGGGGCTTGTTAAATTTTGTCTCTTTTTACCCACACGCCAGGGTCTGGGACACTAAAACTTCTTATAATATGTCAACAAAAGTTGGATTTTATTTCCATCATTTACACTTTCAAAATAACAGGAAAAAAATGGTGTCTGCAAAAGTTTGGGCACCCTGCAGAGTTAATATCTTGTACTGCCCCCTTTGGCAAGTATCACAGCTTGTAAATGCTTTTTGTAGCCAGCCAAGAGTCTTTCAATTCTTGTTTGAGGTATCTTTGCCCATTCTTCCTTACAAAAGTCTTCCAGTTCTTTGAGATTTCTGGTCTGTCTGTCACGCACTGCTCTTTTAAGGTCTGTCCATAGATTTTCAATTATGTTGAGATCAGGAGATTGTGAAGGCCATGGCAAAAGCTTCAGTTTACGCCTTTTGATGTTATCCCCTGTGGATTTCGACGTGTGTTTAGGATTATTATCCATTTGTAGAAGCCATCCTCTCCTTAACTTCAGCTTTTTCACAGATGGCATTAGTTAGCATCCAAAATTTGCTGAAATTTTATTGAATCCATTTTCCTTCTACTTGTGAGATGTTCCCTGTGCCACTTGCTGCAATACAACCCCAAAGCATGATTGATCCACCCCCATGCTTAACAGTTGTTCAGAGGTTCTTTTCATTAAATTCTGTTTCTCTTCTACTTCAAACATACCTTTGCTCATTCCGGCCAAAAAGTTCAATGTTAACCTCATCGGTCCACAGAACTTATTTCCAAAATGCATCAGGCTTGTCTATATGTTCATTTGCAAAGTTCAAATGCTGATTTTTGTGGTGAGGACGTAGAAGAGGTTTTGTCTGATGACTCTTCCATGAAGACCATATTTGTACAAGTATCTCTTTATAGTGGAATAGTGAACCACAACTCCAGTGTCTGCCAGATCTTTCTGGAGGGATTATGCAGTCAAACGTGGGTTTTGAATTGTTTTTCTCACAATCCTGCGAGCTGTTCTGTCTGATATTTTTCTTGGTCTTCCAGATCTTTCTTTAACTTCCACTGTTCCTGATGACTGCCATTTCTTAATTACATTCCGGACAGAGGATATTGACATCTGAAAACGTTTTGCTATCTTCTTATAGCCTTCTCCAGCTTTGTGAGCGTCAACTATTTTCAGATTTCTAGACAACTGCTTAGAAGAACCCATGGTGCTGATTGTTGGGGCAAGGTCAGATGAGTCTGGGCATTTAAAACCTTTGAGATTGACATCACCGGGTCTTCCCAGATGATGATTGATCCCCATTGTATATGGTTTACTGATGCTTCTGCTGGGCCTGGGTCTGTGACTAAAAATTTTGTTATGATAGGTAGCACTAGCCATCCAAAATCTTCATTTTAAATTTCAAAAATTCTGGTGTTTTTTTTCTTGGGGATTGTGAAGCCCTGGTGTATACTCATGCTTCATCCAACTCCAGGCTGTGTCATTCAGGCAATATATGGTTTACTGATACCGCTGCTGGGCCTGGGAATAAAAATGTTGTTATGGTAGGTAGCACAAGCTATCCAAAATCTTCAGTTTAAATTTCTGAATTCATCTTTTAATCTTAGGGATTGTGAAGGCCTAGTGCAAGGGTCTGCAACCTTTAAGACAAAAAGAGCCACTTGGACCCGTTTCCGAAGAAAAAAAACAACTGGGAGCCGCAAAACCATTGCAACATTTAAAACAAATATAACACTGCATATATTGTTTCTTACCTTAATGCTATATATACAGGATCGTGCAGTCAGCTGTCAATCTGAAGAAAAAAAGGACTTTCACTTAACAATGTTTAGGCCCAGGCCTGGGGTGGGCTTTTTTTTAATTTAGGCACAGACCTGGGGTGGGCTTTTTTAGTTAGGCCCAGGCCTGGGGTGGGCTTTTTTTTAGTTAGGCCCAGGCCTGGGGTGGGCTTTTTTTTTAGTTAGGGCCAGGCCTGGGGTGGGCTTTTTTTTTAGTTAGGCCCAGGCCTGGGTGGGCTTTTTTTTTTTTAGTTAGGCCCAGGCCTGGGTGGGCTTTTTTTTTTAGTTAGGCCCAGGCCTGGGGTGGGCTTTTTTTTAGTTAGGCCCAGGCCTGGGTGGGCTTTTTTTTTTAGTTAGGCCCAGGCCTGGGGTGGGCTTTTTTTTTAGTTAGGCCCTAACTAAGAAAGCCAACCCCCAGGCCTGGGCCTAACTGTTAGGCCCAGGCCTGGGGTGGGCTTTTTTAGTTAGGCCTGGGGTGGGCTGGGGAGAGGGGGGTTAAAGCTGCCGCGGGGTGAGGGGTTAACCAACCGTTAAACATATCTGGTAGAGACCAATATATGGAGGGTGGAATTTGACCACTAACTCATAGACTACCAGGGAGGGTAGCCCAAAAAAAAAACCCTTTATTTCCCATATATCAAGAAAATGTGAATTTAAAAGTGCAATCTTTATTGGATTCGGGTCGCACTTAATGGTGTTTTAAAATTATAGAGCACCATATCGTCCTACTTGTTAGATTCTATATATATATATATATAAATTAGACCAACTGGTCTATGGATTGAATGCACACTGGAGCGGAGAAGAGGTGCCTGCAGACCACCTACATTCAACGCTATTGTAGGGCAATGGAGCTCAAAGTTAAAAACTTAACATGGCCCCCCTCGACATGTTTCACTGCCTCAGCAGCGTTATCAAGAGGTAGATAGGCACTGAGTTAAAAAACGCCGTGCAGGGGGTTATAATACCTCCCTTAATGATGTCACAGGATGTCGGGATTCACACATCATCAATTCTCCACCAATGCCTCTCATGTATTAAGGAGTGACACTTAAATCGACCAATCCACGTCTCTGTATTTGATCACCCAATCTCTGTTTAGATTTCCTATGCCCAATCGCAATTCCGGAGCCTTGACTGGCACGTACATCGGCGAATCCCCGTAGGGTAAGTCGCCGATGACGTGCTGCGCTAAAATCTCATGCGCGAGGTGATAGAACGGAGGAGCCGGATTCGACTCATCTGCGCATGCTCCGTTCTCCGACGGCTAACAGTAAACTTCCGGTTGCGCATCTCGACCTGCGCGAGAACTTAGAAATCCTTCATATGCGCGGGGGAGATGCGCGAAAACATAGAGAATTTAGTGAAAACTCATGTCTATTGATTGGTATAGACTTTCAATTCGACAGACTCAATGGGCTGAATTGTAATGTATATATTGTTATGCATATTGTAAATTTGTTTGGCAAACAGAATAAAGTGGAAAGGTTTATCCTGATCTCATCTATGTAAATAAATATGATGAGAATCTGGTAACCCAAGCTAACTGAGTCAGTAGACTAATAAAAGGGGAGGAGAATTTAATAATGAAAATTTGTATCCTAAAGCAAGTGTGATAACTATGACACCAATAAAAGGCTTAAATGCGACACTCGCGTAGTAGGTATATGAAATACCATAAATATAGGTTGTTATGAATGGTGTTTTATTTTAGGCAGGTAAACTTAGTTAGATAAATGGGCTGAAGGTGAACCCTTCATTCAAGCCCAAAGGAGACATAGATTTCAGTCGGTAAATCCACTTGGCTTCTTCCTGTAGAAGCTTTTTATCCAGATTGCCACGTCTTGGTCCCAAGCGTGGTCTGGCCAAGCCAAAAAATCTCAAACAGGACCAGTTTCCCCCATGGTGAGACCAAAAATGTCTTGCTAGAGGTGTATCTGCTCTAGTTCGTATCGTGCTTATATGCTGAGAAATCCTTCTTCTGAACTGTTGGGTGGTTTTTCCTACATAAATCATAGGGCATCCACATTGAGCTATATAGACAATACCGGAGGTTTGACAATTGATAAATTCCCTGATCACATATCTTCGTCCATCAATAGGATTCGTAAAGTCCTTTGTTTTAGGGACTCTCTGACAAAAAGAGCAACTTCCACATGGATAGAAACCAATAATGGTGGACCTCAGCCACGTTTCTTCCACATGGTCGGAGAAGTGGCTCTTTACTAGGTGCTCTCTAATGTTTCTCCCTCGTCTGAACGTAACAGACGGATAGTCGGTAAGTACTTCTCTCAGATCGCAATCTGCCATCAAAATGGGCCAATATTTCCGCAAGACGTCCATTACCCGGCGATTGTTTTGATCAAAAGTACCTATGCATCTCACAATCTTCTGCCCCGGTACTGTCATAGATCTTTTGTTAGTGGTGAGTAATTCATTTCTCGGAGTGTCCCTAGCTCGGGCAAAAGCCCTATGTAGGACTTTCTTTGGATATCCTCGGGAAATAAATCTCTGATATAGCAATTTGCTCTCTGCCAAAAAGGCTTCATTAGATGAGCAAATGCGTCTCGCTCGCAAGTATTGCCCGACTGGAATGCCTCTCTTTAGAGCTACCGGATGATGACTTCTCCATTGTAGGAAACTATTGGTGGAAGTCGGTTTCCTAAATATCCTTGTATGAATACTGCCACTCGAGTCCAGAGTAATTTTTAAATCCAGAAAGTTGAGAGTGTTTTCATGTATTTCGTGTGTAAAGTGCATACCTATATCGTTTTGATTGAGTGCCGTGACAAACTCATTGAATAAGGTGATAGTGCCATCCCAAAATAATAAAATATCATCAATAAATCTACCCCAAAATAAAACGTGACTAGTGTACTTGTGTAAGGTGTCAGAAAAAACTATAGTGTCCTCCCACCACCCTAGAAAGAGATTAGCGAAATTGGGTGCACAAGTAGTGCCCATAGCGGTGCCTTTACATTGTAAATAAAAGTGACCATCAAATAAGAAATAATTGTGAGTGAGAAGGAAATGAAGTAAACATAAAACAAATTCATTGTGACTGGTGTATTGTGTACCTCTTGTGGATAAAAAGTGTCGAACTGCCTCCAAGCCTAAATCATGCTTTATATTGGTGTATAGCGCCTCAACATCGAGGCTTGCTATAAGGGTTTGGGGCGGAAAAGAAGTTTCCTGGAGTCGAGTGACAGCATCTCCTGTATCTTTAATGTACGAAGGGAGGGCCACCACAAAGGGGGCCAGAGCTCCATTGCCCTACAATAGCGTTGAATGTAGGTGGTCTGCAGGCACCTCTTCTCCGCTCCAGTGTGCATTCAATCCATAGACCAGTTGGTCTAATTTATATATATATATATAGAATCTAACAAGTAGGACGATATGGTGCTCTATAATTTTAAAACACCATTAAGTGCGACCCGAATCCAATAAAGATTGCACTTTTAAATTCACATTTTCTTGATATATGGGAAATAAAGGGTTTTTTTTTTGGGCTACCCTCCCTGGTAGTCTATGAGTTAGTTAACCAACCGTTAACGCTGCCGCTGCCATGGGGTGAGCCTGGTGAGGGGTTAAGTTACCCCTCACCCCATGGCAGCGGTAGCGTTAACCCCTCACCCCGCGGCAGCATTAACGCTGCCGCATTAACGCTGCCGCGGAGTGAGGGGTTAAGCAAGTGAGTAATGGTACTCACCAGCTCCTCGCGAGGCGTCTTCCTCTCCCGGCGGCGCTCCTCGACTGAGCGTGCAGGCCGGCGACGTAACTGTCATGTGACCATCATTGTCACATGACAGTGAGGATCCGCGGGGCCCCGGAAGAAGAAACTCCGCTCCGAAGGCACCAGGGCAGGTGAGTTAACGTAAAGGTAAGGGTGACCAGGACAGACTCGTGGAGCCGCAGCAAAGGCTTAAAAGAGCCGCGGGTTGCCGACCCCTGACCTAGTGTATACTCATGCTGCTGCCAACTCCTGGCTCTTCCATTCAGCCACTATATGGTCTCCTCATGCTGCCAACACCTCCAGGCTGTGTCATTCAGCCACTATATGGTCTCCTCATGCTGCCAACACCTCCAGGCTGTGTCATTCAGCCACTATATGGTCTCCTCATGCTGCCAACACCTCCAGGCTGTGTCATTCAGCCACTATATGGTCTCCTCATGCTTCAGCCTCATCCAAGCTGTGTCATTCAGCCACTATATGGTAACCTCATGCTGCCAACACCTCCATGCTGTGTCATTTAGCCACTATATGGTGTCCTCATGAGGCCAACACCTCCACGCTGTGTTATTCAGCTACTGTATGGTCTCCTCATGCTTCAGCCTCATCCAAGCTGTGTCATTCAGTCACTAAATGGTCTCCTCATGCTGCCAACACCTCCACGCTGTGTCATTCAGCCACTATATGGTCTCCTCATGCTGCCAACACCTCCACGCTGTGTCATTCAGCCACTATACGATCTCCTCACACTGAGGTCACCTCCAGGCTCTGTCATTATGCTGCTCTGCGGCAGTGATTCTAAAAGCGATGCCGGTAATCTGCATGTTATTCTGAATAACAGTATTATTTCACTACCCCAGCAAACTCCATATGCATGTTCTATACCCCTATTGAGGCTCTCAGTAGGCCAGAAATGGCCGTTTTTAATATAGACTCGCCGCTAATGAATTCGGATCTAAACTATTTTTTTAAAAGTTCGCTCATCTCTAATCCCTACCTACCACATACCAGGAGGAGGGATCAGAAGATTAATTCTCAACAGAATAGTGATCAGTATCCCCACCTACCATGTACTAGGAAAAAGGATCAGAAGGTTCCTCCTTGTCAGTATAGTGATCAGTATCCCCACCTACCATATACCAGGAGGAGGGATCAGAAGGTTCATCCTCGTCAGTATAGTGATCAGCATCCCCACCTACCATATACCAGGAGAAGGGATCAGAAGGTTCATCCTTGTCAGTATAGTGGTCAGTATCCCCACCTACCATACACCAGGAAGAATCAGAAGGTTCATCCTCATCGGGCTAGTGCTCAGTATCCCCACCTATCATATACCAGGAGGAGGGATCAGAAGGTTCATCCTCGTCAGTATAGTGATCAGTATCCCCACCTACCATACACCAGGAGGTGGGATCAGAACGTTCATCCTCATCAGTATAGTGATCAGTATCCCCACTTACCATATACCAGGAGGAGGGATCAGAAGGTTCATCCTAATCAGTTTAGTAATCAGTATCCCCACCTACTATACACAAAGAGGGATCAGAAGGTTCATCCTCGTCAGTAAAGTGGTCAATATCCCCACCTACTATATGCCAAGAGAAGGGATCAGAAGGTTCATTCTCGTCAGTATAGTGATCAGTATCCTCACCTACCATACACCAGGAGGTTCATCCTCGTCAGTATAGTGATCAGTATCCCCACCTACCATATACCAGGACAATCAGAGGGTTCATCCTTGTCAGTATCCAAATAACACAACAGCAGGCATGAACACCACTTTGTATCGATTATTTAGTTTTTTTCCTCCTCGTCTTCTCACAGCCTAGACTCTTTAACTTTTCCCCCTTCAGACCCAAACTATGTGAGGGGGAAAGCGACTTTAGGGGGGATTCCGTTTCTATGGTAACAATGACGCCTTTTCTTTATTCTGTAGGTCCGTACGATTACAGCGATAACAATTCATAGAGGATTTTATTTTACTAGAAATTAAAGATCAGGGTCATATATACCAGTATGTGCAAACAGATCATGACATGAAACGATCAGCTGCCAGAGATCATCAACCAGTACAAACCTACAGATTAGCGGATTTACTGTAATACTGCCAAAGGGGGGATCAGACGGTTCCTCCCCAGTATAGTGATCAGTATCCCCACCTACCATATACCAGGAGGAGGGATCAGAAGGTTCATCCCCGTCAGTATAGTGATCAGTATGCCCACCTACCATATACCAGAAGGAGGGATCAGAAGGTTTGTCCTCATTAGTATAGTGATCAGTAACCTCGGCAATCACCTACCATATACCAGGAGGAGGAATCAGAAGGTTTGTCCTCGTCAGTATCCCACCATGTACTAGGAGGAGGGATCAAAGAGTTCATCCTTGTCAGTATAGTGATCAGTATCTCCATCTACCACGTACCAGAAGAGATCAGAAGGTTCATCCTCGTCAGTATAGTGATCAGTATCTCCATCTACCACGTACCAGAAGGGATCAGAAGGTTCATCCTCGTCATTATAGTGATCAGTATCCCCACTTACCATATACCAAGAGGAGGGATCAGAAGGTTCATCCTCGTCACTTACCATATCCCAGAAAGAGGGATCAGAGGGTTCATCCTTGTCAGTATAGTGATCAGTAGCCCCGGCAATCACCTACCCTGATGTTCATCTTGTACGCTGTTTGCTCTTATCTACTACTTTCACGTTGCTGATGATGTCCTTACAAATCTCTTGCCGGCACCATGGAGTCTGTATAATCACATGACTACTTCATTCTCCCTGGGGGGGGGAAGTTTTCTTGCGTTTGGGATAAGGCGCACATCTTGTCATAAAACTTTTTACACCGTAAATCCACGTAACGCAACAATTTTCTTGTGTTTGGGATAAGGCGCACATCTTGTCATAAAACTTTTTACACAGTAAATCCACGTAACGCAACAGCAGGCATGAAAACCACTTTGTATCGATTAGTTTTTTACTCCTAGTCTTCTCACAGCCCGGACTCTTCTACTTTTCCCCTTCAGACCCAAACTATGTGAGGGGGAAAGCGACTTTAGGGGCTTCTGTTTCTATGGTAACAATGATGGCTTATCTTTATTCTGTAGGTCCGTACGATTACAGCGATAATAATTCATATAGGATTTTATTTTACAAAAAATTATGGGGGAGATTTATCAAAAACTGTCCAGAGGAAAAATTGCTGAATTGCCCATACACAAGCAAACTGAGTGGTTGCTAATTTTTGAAAAGGCCTCTGAAAAATGAAAGAAGAGATCCGATTGGTAGCTATGGGGAACTCAGCAACTTTTCCTCTAGACAGGTTTTGATAAATCTCCCCCTATAACTTTTTGAAAGAAAATAAGTCTGTTTATAATCCTCCTCCTCAGCCCCTATAAGCGGAGGGGGAATGAGGACTGAGCAAGGAGGCAGAAAAAGGAGGGGTCACAACTGTCCTGTCACTAGGAAGGATAGCGCACACTGCACTAATTGTCCTGACTGCTGGACACACCACAATAGGGAGGTCTATGTTTTTCATGTTTCATTGGAGCAACAAGTGAGTCTCTTCATTCTGCCCATTAAAGCTCCTCCCTCCAGACTTCTCTGTCCTCCTCCTACCTCCATACTCCTCTGTCCTCCTGATTTGCTCCTGCTCTGGACAGTTTCTAAAAGAAACAGAGGTGTCAGCAGAGAGCACTGTGGTCAGACTACACAACTTCCTCTGTCATATACAGCAGCTGATACTGGAAGGGTTAAGATTTTTATATAGAAGTGATTTACAAATCTGTATAACTTTCTGGCAACGGTTGATTTGAGTGCGGAGATTCCATAGTTATTGCCAGAGGTTGTATCTCCAGCCCTGGTCGCACTCACACCTGAGATGTCTTCATCTTCTTAGACTCGGCAGATGATTAGAAATGAGCGAACGTTTGAAAAATTTGATTCGGCCGATTCGCCCAATTTTTCAAAAAGATTTGTTTCAATCCGAATGTATTCGCTGCTAATCTACATTAAAAACTGTTGTGGCAGCATGAGGAGACCATATAGTGGCTGAACGACACAGCGTGGAGGTGTTGGCAGCATGAGGAGACCATATAGTGGCTGAATGACACTGCTTGAATGAGGCTGAAGCATGAGGAGATCATATAGTGGCTGAATGACACTGCTTGGATGAGGCTGAGGAGACCATATAGTGGCTGAATGACACAGCGTGGAGGTTTTGACAGCATGAGGAGACCATATAGTGGCTGAAAGACACAGCTTGAATGAGGCTGAAGCATGAGGAGATCATATAGTGGCTGAATGACACTGCTTGGATGAGGCTGAGGAGACCATATAGTGGCTGAATGACACAGCGTGGAGGTTTTGGCAGCATGAGGAGACCATATAGTGGCTGAAAGACACAGAGTGGAAGTTTTGGCAGCATGAGGAGACCATATAGTGGTTGAATAGCACAGCGTGGAGGTGTTGGCAGCATGAGACCATACAGTGGCTGAATGACAGCCTGAAGTTGGCGGCAGATGAGGAGACAATAGAGCCTCACAATCTCTAATAATAAAAGATGAATTTTGAAATTTCAATTGAAGATGTATAGAAAAGGTAAAAGAAAAAAACAGGGATATGCGCCCCTAGTGAAGGATGTTTTAAAGGTGAGATGGAGACAGGTTAAATTGTTGCACTCACCGATTTTCGTTGTGCTGAGAGCACAACACCTATGATAGCCTTAGATGAGATCTCAGGTCTGCAGCCACGGTCCTCTGGAGCAAAAACGATTTCTGGTCTGCACGTTGCCAGTTGAAGGGTCCAGTTCGGACCAGAAACGCGTTGCTTTCTGTGCTAATAAACCCCATTTTAGATACTGAGAAGTAGGGGTGTGAATCGCCAATAATTTGGCGATTCGATTCGAATCGCGATACCAGGGTGGCGATTCGATATATCGCAATATATTGCGATACTGTCATGTTGACGATATATCACGATATATCGCTATATTCCCTATTAAAAGCTTGGGAAAACTTATTCTAGATGAGAAAGAACAAGATCCCGCGAGAGTTGTCCTGTGAGTGCGTACGTTCTCCTTCCTGTTTGTTCTGAGTCTGTAGTCTCGCGGTAGCAGCCTGCGAGTGGGACAGAGCTGATAACAGGTACACTGCCAACTAGTGGTCAGGAGTTTAAGTGTTATAAAAAAAATAAGACAGACAAATAGGACTGTGACTCAGTGAGTGAAATACAGTAAATGTTAATTATAATAATTTATAAAAAAAATCGATTCTCAGAATTTTAAAATTGATTCAGTATCGCGGAACAAAAAATCGCGATAATCGATTTTTTCTTACATCCCTACTGAGAAGGGTCTATAGAGCTTTCTTTCCATCAGGACCAGCGCCATCAACGGCCCAACTTTGCTTTTTCTTGTTACTTAATTGAAGATGTATGGTACCTAGTGCTACCATAAACTTATATAGGTAATGTCCTAGGCTCAGCAGCATCACTAACTGATGTAGTTGCTATATGACACATACAGGAGCAGGCAGCAGCATGAGTACACAAGCGGGATTCACAACTCCTAACATTAAAAAGGTGACTGTTGAAATCTCTATTGAAATGCATGTTAGCTAGTGCTACCATCCAAAAATGTAAGGCCCGAGCCCAGCAGCATCACTAAACCATGTAGTTGATGAATGACACAGACAGGAGCAGTCAGTACAAAAGAGGGTTTCATAACCCCTAAGATTGAAAAATAAACGTTGAAATCTCAATGAAGCATGTATGTAAGCTAGTGCTAACATCCCAAAAATTTAGGCACAGGCCCAGCAGCATCACTAAACCATATATTTGCTGAAACACACAGCCTGGATCAGGCAGCAGCAAAAGTACACAAGGGACCTAATAACCTCTAACATGATAAAGGTGAATATTGAAATCTGTACAGAAGATGTATGTTAGCTAGTGCTAACATTAAAAAAAAATTTTGGCACAGGCCCAGCAGCATCAGTAAGCCAAATAATTCCTGAAACACACATGCGGGGTCAGGCGGCAGGATGTGTACATAAGAGGGCTTCACAACCCCTAACATTAAAAGATCAATGTTGACATTTCTATTGAGCATGTATGTTTGCTAGTGCTACCATAAAAAAAATGTAGTTCATATCCAAGACAGTCCCAGCAGCATCAGAAAACAATATATTGGCTGACTGACACAGCCTGGAGATGGGGAAAGCATAAGAAGTCCATATAGTGCCCGAATGGTACAGCCTGAAGGTGGCCGAAGCATGAGGAGACCATATAGTGGCTGAATGGCTCAGCCTGGAGTTGGCAGAAGCATAAAGAGACAAAATAGTGGCTGAATGAAACAGCCTGGAGGTGGCAGCAACATCATCAGGAGTCCAGAAAGTGACCCGGTAACAGAGTGGCAATACCAGGTGGCAATACCAGTACCCGGTGATAAAGATGGCTGGAATGTTTGTGAATGGGGAGCAGTGCCTTAAATCTGTTTGGCACTATCCTTATTTGTGAAGTGTTGGTATAGCACAATGGTCAATCTACTCTGATGCATCTGGCATTGGTAGGTGGAAATCCTGGCTGATCCATCTTCACAAAGGTCAGTCTCCACATTTTTTGTGGACAGACGAGTTCTCCTCGGGGCGAGTATGGACCCCGCCACACTAAACACCTGCTCTGATGGCACACTACTGGCTGGGCAGGACAGCTTTTCCAGGGCAAACTCTGCTAGTTGCGGCCATAAATCAAGTTTGGCTGCCCAGAAGTCCAACAGATCTTTAAGGATTGTTGGCATGGGTATGTCAAGGTATGCCACCACCTGCTGGTTCAGGTCCTGCTCCATGTCTACCTGCTGCTGATGAGTTGCTTCACTATGCGGGTGAAGAAAAGTACTCATCAGCCACTGTGCTGCTGATGGAGCTGGTACTGCTCCTGCCACCCCACCCCTCCCCAGCATCCATGGGAGTGGAAGGTGAGCATAGAGGGCGGCCCCCCATCAGCCAACTGCAACGTAGGATCTCTCTGTAGTAGGTCAGTTTGTCCTCCCTCTCAGTGGGTATAAAAAAAAAGGCCCCCATTTTGTGCTGGTAGAGAGGGTCCAATAAGGTGGAGATCCAGAAGTCATCCCGCTGCCGAATGTTGACAATTCGGCGGTCACTAGGCAAGCAACTGAGCATGCATCGTGCCATTTGTGCAAGTGACTCGGAGGGACTCCCTGCCTCCATCTCCACTGCATACTGCCACAGTGTGTCTGGATCCACTGTCTCGCCTTTCTCATGACCCTCTCGCTCCTCTAGTTAATTATGCTCCTCCTCTCCAGTCAGATGACTATAAACACCGCCCATCTCATGAAACCTAAACTGTGCTCCACTGTGCCCCTCATCCTCATCCAGTTCAGCCCCCACAGGGCTCATCTGGCCGTGAGATGTAGGGGCAACGTCTCCAGTGCCCTGACCAGCCATCGTTTCCAACACTTGTTGTAGGAAATGAAGCAGTTGAATGACGTCGTTCATCCCGTAATCCTGGCGACTTACATATATTGTGGCTATCTCAAAGGGCCTGAGCAAACGGCAGGTGTCACGTATGAGCTGCCACTGGTTCACATTGAAGTTACACAGGAGAGTACCCCTATCCGCTTGGATCATCAAGAAATCGGTGAGGACTTTTCTCTGTTTGTACAGTCGGTCCAACATATGGAGGGTGGAAATCAAACGTGTGGCAACGTCACAAATAAGACTATGTTAGGGGATAACATTTCGACGCTGCAGCTGAAGGAGGGTGTGCTTTACGGTGTACGAGTGGCTGAAGTGCATGCAAAGTTTCCTTCCCATTGTTAGGATTTCTTGTAAATGGGGGGGGGGGGGGGGAACACTTCAGGAACTGCTTGACTACCAGATTTAACATGTGTGCCATGCAGGGCGCATGCACGGCCAAGATGTTCTTCCCGTTGTCGGTCACCATGGTTCCCATTTCCAGTTTTTGCGGAGTAAGCCATGCTCCGATTTCTTTACGAATGACTTAGCAGTTCCTCCCCTGTGTGACTCTTCGCCAAGACAAACCATGTGAAGAACAGCGTGACACCGCCATGGCCTGCACACATGGTATGCTGAAGGGCCACAGACTGGTCCGGGCAGTCGAGGCTGAGGACACAGCGGAGTCGCACACTGTCACAGGACCAACGGGCTGACCGTAGTCACAGCTCCAGACGTCAGCGCTGCCGTGCACTTTGGTACACACCGCCAGGCTCAAGGACTGGCCCACCTTCTCTTGCACAAAATTGTGCAGGGCTGGTACTGCCTTCTTCGCAAAGAAATGACGGCTTGGCACTCTCCACCTCGGCTCGGCACAAGCCATCAGTTCTCTGAAAGGTGCAGAGTCCACCACTTGAAAAGGGAGGGACTGCAGAACCAGCAACTTAGACAGGAGCACATTCAGTTTCTGCGCCTTTGGATGAGTGGGCGCATACGGTTGTCTCTTGGACATGGCTGCGCCGATGGATTGTTGGCGGAATGGCTGACTAAAGGTGGGAGAAGCAGGAGTATCTGGAGCGACAGGAGGGTATGACACACAGCTCCCTTCGCCTGAGGTGTTGAAGCCTTGGCTGGCTGAAAGAGGGAGCTGCGTGCCACAGGGTGATGCATCAGGCTGGACCACTACATCAGAGCCACGGTTCTCCCAGGCTGCTTTATGGTGGCGAAGCATATGTTGATATGCAGGGCGGTGTTGCCAACATTGTGACCCTAGCTACACTTCACCTTCTGCCGACATCTTGCATGTGGCTGTGACCCTCCTTCGGATGCTTCATGAAAAACTGCCACACAGCTGAGTAGCTGATTTTCCCACCAACAGTCCGCACTAATTGACTGTTACTGCTGCCATCTCCAGGAACCCCTGTTCCACTACCTCCCAGGAAGGTAGGCTGCTGCGAAGCAGGTGGTCTCCCCCGGGCACGTTTGGCTCCAGAATTTCAACTTCTGTCACCACGCTAACTGCCAACCATGCTACTGCCTTGCTGGCTTAGCTGCTGCCTCACGGGCAACCTGCAACCCTCTTTTCCTGATGAGGAAGCAGCTCGTTCAGCACCCAGCTCCCAATTGCGATCGGCTTCATCATCATCATCATCAAGTGTCTGCACATCATTGATGTCTGCTTCAGGACCCTGAACCCTGGCAACACTACTTGCCAGCCTAGCGAAGGAAGCGGCGCATGTCTCCTCCCCTTCTTAGCTGTCCAGTAGCTGCTGACTGTCCTTTATTAGATCGTCCTCAGTGAATAGTGGAGCTGAACCCACAGCATAAGATACTTCTCTAGGAGAGGGAACAGCATAGGACAAAGGCAATGGGAGGACAGGGACTGCTCCCGGGCCATGCCAACTGAGGGTTGTGTCAGAGGAACCCACCGTGGACTGGGGGGTGTCAGATTTCACTTGTGATGAAGTGGATGACCGTGATAACCAAATCGACAAAGGCAGATGGGTTGCTGGTCGAGACACAACCGCTAGCTGATAACGGGAGCTCAAGCCTCGTGCAGTGACTCCTGCTGTCACTCGCCCCTAGTCTGCTGCGACCTCTGCCTGAAGGATTTAGGCCTCTGCCACTCCTCTGTGCACGTCCTGACACTTCTCTGCCTGACATACTTAGTGCATATACGAGGGGAGTACAATACGCTTCACTATGCTTAACCCCTTAAGGACGCAGGACGTAAATGTACGTCCTGGTGAGGTGGTACTTAACGCACCAGGACGTACATTTACGTCCTAAGCTTAACCGCGGGCATCGGAGCGATGCCCGTGTCATGCGCGGCTGATCCCGGCTGCTGATCGCAGCCAGGGACTCGCCGGCAATGGCCGACGCCCGCGATCTCGCGGGCGTCCGCCATTAACCCCTCAGGTGCCGGGATCAATACAGATCCCGGCATCTGCGGCAATTCGCGATTAAAATGAACGATCGGATCGCCCGCAGCGCTGCTGCGGGGATCTGATCATTCATAACGCCGCACGGAGGTCCCCTCTCCTTCCTCCGTGCGGCTCCCGGCGTCTCCTGCTCTGGTCTGTGATCGAGCAGACCAGAGCAGGAGATGACCGATAATACTGATCTGTTCTATGTCCTATACATAGAACAGATCAGTATTAGCAATCATGGTATTGCTATGAATAGTCCCCTATGGGGACTATTCAAGTGTAAAAAAAAATGTAAAAAAATGTAAAAGTAAAAAAAAAGTGAAAAATCCCCTCCCCCAATAAAAAAGTAAAACGTCCGTTTTTTCCTATTTTACCCCCAAAAAGCGTAAAAAACATTTTTTATAGACATATTTGGTATCGCCGCGTGCGTAAATGTCCGAACTATTAAAATAAAATGTTAATGATCCCGTACGGTGAACGGCGTGAACGAAAAAAAATTTAAAAAGTCCAAAATTCCTACTTTTTTAATACATTTTATTAAAAAAAAAATAATTATAAAAAATGTATTAAAAGTTTTTTATATACAAATGTGGTATCAAAAAAAAGTACAGATCATGGCGCAAAAAATGAGCCCCCATACCGCCGCTTATACGGAAAAATAAAAAAGTTATAGGTCATCAAAATAAAGGGATTATAAACGTACTAATTTGGTTAAAAAGTTTGTGATTTTTTTTAAGCGCAACAATAATATAAAAGTATATAATAATGGGTATCATTTTAATCGTATTGACCCTCAGAATAAAGAACACACGTCATTTTTACCAGAAATTGTACGGCGTGAAAACAAAACCTTCCAAAATTAGCAAAATTGCGTTTTTCGTTTTAATTTCCCCACAAAAATAGTGTTTTTTGGTTGCGCCATACATTTTATGATATAATGAGTGATGTCATTACAAAGGACAACTGGTCGCGCAAAAAACAAGCCCTCATACTAGTCTGTGGATGAAAATATAAAAGAGTTATGATTTTTAGAAGGCGAGGAGGAAAAAATGAAAACGTAAAAATTAAATTGTCTGAGTCCTTAAGGCCAAAATGGGCTGAGTCCTTAAGGGGTTAAAACAGTATTTGCCTAGAATAGTAGCAGGTGTGCACTTTTGGTTGTCCTTTCACAGTATGTAGGCCCTTGACAGATTAAAAGGAACAAAAAAATAGTACACTACTTAGCTGTAGGTATGCACTTATGAGGGCAGAAAAATGTGCTACAATGCGCCCAAAAACTCTAATTTTTTTTAAAACACCAGCCCGTGATTACTTTTGGCTGTCCTTTCACAATATGTAGGCCCTTGAAAGATTAACAGGTACAAAATAGTACACTACTTAAATGTATGTATGCAGTATGCACTGAGGAGGGAAGAAAAATGCACTACAGTACCCTTAAAAAAATATATATATTTTTGTAAAACACCAGCAATACACAACAGTGCTGCAGCCAAAAAAAAGCTGTGTAATAAACACAAAATTGCACCGTCACAGAGTATTAGGAATGGACTGCTGGGTATTATACCGTCTACAGACTAGTATAACCAGTAGATGATTTTTTTTGTGAAACAAAAGACACTGAATTGTGCTGAAAAATTCTTCCTGCCTCCTCTGCTAAGGTTTATGAAGTTGATGCAGCTTGTTGAAATGTATGAGGCAACACACTGCTCTCTGTAATACTATGCTGAAGAAAGTGACTGGGAGGTTAATGCTGCAGCAAAAATCCTTTCCAGTGAAAAAAAACACTGCTCTCCGTCCACAAGAACGCTGATGTGACTAGGAGGATGTTAAATGCTGCTGGAATGCGCTTTTCTCTGCTGTATGAGTGGTAGCGGGGAAAAAGGAATCCGATCCTGGCGCTCACCCGTGCGGCAGCTGAGGAAATGATGTCAGCTGACATAATTTCCTCAGCTGCCGCACGGGTGAGCGCCAGGATCGGATTCCTTTTCCCCCGCTACCACTCATACTCAGACCGTCCGGCCGGGTGGATCCGGACAGCACACCGTGGATTTCCACTTACCCACACCAGTTGGGCCCCTTCAAGCTGCAACAGGTGTTATGCTCTCAGCATAACACCACCAGGTGAGAGCATTCCTTACGCTTCCTCACCTGTCACTTGTAATAAGGATAACGGCACATAGATAGGCGCATTGTCCCTTTTTGTCTTTCATACTTCTCTTTTCTCTGCTGTAACACACACAGCAATGTCCGTCCTATCTGTATGCAGTGTAATTAATGATATAACGAGCCGCAAAATGGCTGCCGAATATATAAGGCTGTGACATGGGGTCACTAGCTGCTGATAGGCTGCATCCTGCATGCGATTAAGGGTCATCCCAGCTACTTCCCTTCCCAGCATCCCTTGCCCCATGTACTGACATGTGGATTTGCCATTTTAGATGCCCTGGAGCCTTGAACGCTGTAAAATGAAGTTTAATAAAGTGCAAATTGAATATTTCCTGAAATTTGTAATGAATTCAGGCTTGTCAGCTTCAATTCGCTCATCTCTACTGATGATATAAACTCTGCTCAGAAAGTCATTGGTGGATTTTATTGAGTCACACAAACATGATGTCAGCAGGAGGAGGCAGGCCGGGATATGCTCCTCCCCCTCTGAGGCTCTAGTCCTGTAAACTGCGATGCGTCCTTACCTCTGATCACAGCAAAAATCTTATTGTATTGTGTTCTGTTCACATCTGCCTGGTGTGAATAAAGCCGAATGAGCAGCTGCACAATCCTCGGGCTGGATGAATATGGATCCTGGTCACATCACAAGACGTGAGCGGTTGACGGAGAGCAGAGGCGGGGATGTCCAGATCATAAGTCATCCCTCCAGGACTAGGACCATGTGGCCACCTGCCCATGCCATCTGACTGACAGCAATAAGGCACTGAAGGTCATCACCGATCATAGGCAGGCAACGGCAGACCAGCTGTGGACAAGATGTGGCCAATCGCTCCTAGTCATCATCAGATGCGGCTGAACGCTCATCATCACCACCAGACACGGCCGACCGATCATCATCACCACCACCTCCACCACCCACCATCAGCGGCGGCCGACCACTCATCATCATCACCACCAGACACAGTCGACCGCTCATCATCACCACCACCTGACACGGCCGACCACTCATCATCATCATCACCACCACCAACATCCGCGGCCGACCGTTCATCATCATCAGACACGGCCGACCTCTCATCATCAGCAGCCAACCAGGATGAGGCCGACCACTCGGCATCATTATATGCGGCCGACCGCTCATTATATGCGGCCGTCCACTCATCATCACATGCAGCTGAATACTCATCAGACACGGCTGACCGCTCATCATCATAAGACACAGCCAACCACTCATCAGATGCACCCAACCGCTTATCAGATGCAGCCGACCACTCATCATCATCATCAGCAGCAGATACGGGCCGACCGCTCATCATCATCATCATACGCGGCTGACCGCTCATCATCATCATACGCGGCCGACCGCTCATCATCATCATCATACGCGGCCGACCGCTCATCATCATCATCATCATCATACGCGGCCGACCACTCATCATCATCATCATCATCATCATACGCGGCCGACCACTCATCATCACAAGACGTGGCCGACCGCTCATCATCAGCAGCAAATGCGGCCAACCACTCGTCACAAAATGCGGCCTACCACTCATCATCATCATCATCATCATCAGCCACGGACAATCAGGCCGTTTATCAATAAATAATTTCACACCAAAAAGAAAATCCATAAAATGAGGTTAGAAACTCCCTCAGGTTCAGTCCGAACCGCTCATCACTGATCAGTGCGACGGCGGCAGCGGACGAGTGCAGCGCCGCCATTTTCTGCCAGACACCACATATTCCAGTGGATAAACCCAAAAACAGAATTCATCAAAGTACAGAACGCTACAACCAGAACCGCTCAGTAAAACGTGCAGGAATTACACGAAAATGGTGCCACGACATGGGAGGGTCCTCGAGAATAGCGCCATGACATGGGAGGGTCCTCGAGAATAGCGCCACAACATGAAAGGATCCTCCAGAAAGGCACCATGACACAGGAGGGTCCTCCAGAATGGCACCACAACATGAAAAGGGTCCTCCAGAATAGCGCCAGGACATGAGAGCTGAAGAACAAGTGTCAGGACTGGTCGGCTCCAGCGTCTTCTTTGGGTGGAGGCTCCAGGTAGATGGGGGTCAGGGACGGAGGCTTCTTACTCCTACAACACAGACCAATCCGTTATCTCAGGAGAAGGACAACAAGTCCCAGCCTTATCTGCGTCCACTCCCCAGAAACATCAGATCTGCCAGACCCCTCAGGAGGACATCACTGTACATCCCCCCCCACACACTATAATATACCAGACTAAGGGAAGACATCTGCCTAAAATCTGTGCATAATGTGCACCATGACACCCCCCACTATACACAGATGGAGGCGCCGCTGCTCAGGTCTTACTATACTCCCTATACAGATGGAGGCGCCGCTGCTCAGGTCTTACTATACTCCCTATACAGAGGGAGGCACCGCTGCTCAGGTCTTACTATACTCCCTATACAGATGGAGGCGCCGCTGCTCAGGTCTTACTATACTCCCTATACAGAGGGAGGCACCGCTGCTCAGGTCTTACTATACTCCCTATACAGATGGAGGCGCCGCTGCTCAGGTCTTACTATACTCCTTATACAGATGGAGGCACCGCTGCTCAGGTCTTACTATACTCCCTATACAGAGGGAGGCACCGCTGCTCAGGTCTTACTATACTCCCTATACAGAGGGAGGCACCGCTGCTCAGGTCTTACTATACAGATGGAGGCACCGCTGCTCAGGTCTTACTATACTCCCTATACAGAGGGAGGCACCGCTGCTCAGGTCTTACTATACTCCCTATACAGATGGGGGCACCGCTGCTCAGGTCTTACTATACTCCCTATACAGATGGAGGCACCGCTGCTCAGGTCTTACTATACTCCCTATACAGATGGAGGCACCGCTGCTCAGGTCTTACTATACTCCCTATACAGAGGGAGACGCCGCTGCTCAGGTCTTACTATACTCCCTATACAGATGGAGGCACCGCTGCTCAGGTCTTACTATACTCCCTATACAGATGGAGGCACCGCTGCTCAGGTCTTACTATACTCCCTATACAGAGGGAGACGCCGCTGCTCAGGTCTTACTATACTCCCTATACAGATGGAGGCACCGCTGCTCAGGTCTTACTATACTCCCTATACAGAGGGAGGCACCGCTGCTCAGGTCTTACTATACTCCCTATACAGAGGGAGGCACCGCTGCTCAGGTCTTACTATACAGATGGAGGCACCGCTGCTCAGGTCTTACTATACTCCCTATACAGAGGGAGGCAACGCTGCTCAGGTCTTACTATACTCCCTATACAGATGGGGGCACCGCTGCTCAGGTCTTACTATACTCCCTATACAGATGGAGGCACCGCTGCTCAGGTCTTACTATACTCCCTATACAGATGGAGGCACCGCTGCTCAGGTCTTACTATACTCCCTATACAGATGGAGGCACCGCTGCTCAGGTCTTACTATACTCCCTATACAGAGGGAGGCGCCGCTGCTCAGGTCTTACTATACTCCCTATACAGAGGGAGGCACCGCTGCTCAGGTCTTACTATACTCCCTATACAGAGGGAGGCACCGCTGCTCAGGTCTTACTATACTCCCTATACAGAGGGAAACGCCGCTGCTCAGGTCTTACTATACTCCCTATACAGATGGAGGCACCGCTGCTCAGGTCTTACTATACTCCCTATACAGAGGGAGGCACCGCTGCTCAGGTCTTACTATACTCCCTATACAGATGGGGGCACCGCTGCTCAGGTCTTACTATACTCCCTATACAGATGGAGGCACCGCTGCTCAGGTCTTACTATACTCCTTATACAGAGGGAGGCACCGCTGCTCAGGTCTTACTATACTCCCTATACAGATGGGGGCACCGCTGCTCAGGTCTTACTATACTCCCTATACAGATGGAGGCACCGCTGCTCAGGTCTTACTATACTCCCTATACAGAGGGAGACGCCGCTGCTCAGGTCTTACTATACTCCCTATACAGATGGGGGCACCGCTGCTCAGGTCTTACTATACTCCCTATACAGATGGAGGCACCGCTGCTCAGGTCTTACTATACTCCCTATACAGAGGGAGGCGCCGCTGCTCAGGTCTTACTATACTCCCTATACAGAGGGAGACGCCGCTGCTCAGGTCTTACTATACTCCCTATACAGATGGAGGCGCCGCTGCTCAGGTCTTACTATACTCCCTATACAGAGGGAGGCACCGCTGCTCAGGTCTTACTATACTCCCTATACAGATGGGGGCACCGCTGCTCAGGTCTTACTATACTCCCTATACAGATGGAGGCACCGCTGCTCAGGTCTTACTATACTCCCTATACAGAGGGAGGCACCGCTGCTCAGGTCTTACTATACTCCCTATACAGAGGGAGGCACCGCTGCTCAGGTCTTACTATACTCCCTATACAGATGGAGGCACCGCTGCTCAGGTCTTACTATACTCCCTATACAGAGGGAGGCGCCGCTGCTCAGGTCTTACTATACTCCCTATACAGATGGAGGCGCCGCTGCTCAGGTCTTACTATACTCCCTATACAGATGGAGGCACCGCTGCTCAGGTCTTACTATACTCCTTATACAGATGGGGGCACCGCTGCTCAGGTCTTACTATACTCCCTATACAGAGGGAGACGCCGCTGCTCAGGTCTTACTATACTCCCTATACAGATGGGGGCACCGCTGCTCAGGTCTTACTATACTCCTTATTCAGATGGAGGCACCGCTGCTCAGGTCTTACTATACTCCTTATTCAGATGGAGGCACCGCTGCTCAGGTCTTAATATACTCCTTATACAGATGGAGGCACCGCTGCTCAGGTCTTAATATACTCCCTATACAGATGGAGGCACCGCTGCTCAGGTATTAATATACAGTATACAGATGGGGACACCGCTGCTCAGGTCTTACTATACTCCTTATACAGATGGGGGCACCGCTGCGCAGGTCTTACTATACTCCCTATACAGAGGGAGGCACCGCTGCTCAGGTCTTACTATACTCCCTATACAGATGGGGGCACCGCTGCTCAGGTCTTACTATACTCCCTATACAGATGGAGGCACCGCTGCTCAGGTCTTACTATACTCCCTATACAGAGGGAGACGCCCCTGCTCAGGTCTTACTATACTCCCTATACAGATGGAGGCACCGCTGCTCAGGTCTTAATATACAGTATACAGATGGGGACAACGCTGCTCAGGTCTTACTATACTCCTTATACAGATGGGGGCACCGCTGCTCAGGTCTTACTATACTCCTTATACAGATGGAGGCACCGCTGCTCAGGTCTTACTATACTCCTTATACAGATGGAGGCACCGCTGCTCAGGTCTTACTATACTCCCTATACAGAGGGAGGCACCGCTGCTCAGGTCTTACTATACTCCCTATACAGATGGGGGCACCGCTGCTCAGGTCTTACTATACTCCCTATACAGATGGGGGCGCCACAAATAAAATGGAGTCCAATATTTTTTGGTTTGCTTAGGACTTACGAGTACGGAGAAGAAGGGAACCCGACCACCAGGTAATGGTTCTTCTTGCGGAAAAGACGCCAAAGTCCCTTATGGTTTCCTCTAACATCAAGGTCCCAAATGTGGAGGCACTGAGGAGAGAACATTGTATTACATCATCAGGTGGGGGGGAGGGCATAGAGTAATGAGCCCCTCACTAGAGGAGGCCGGGGGGGGGAGGGGGGGGGAGGAGTAATGAGCCCCTCACTAGAGGAGGCCGGGGGGGGGGGGAGGGGGGGGAGGAGTAATGAGCCCCTCGGGAGAGGAGGTCGGGGGGGTAGTAATGAGCCCCTCGGGAGAGGAGGTCGGGGGGGTAGTAATGAGCCCCTCGGGAGAGGAGGTCGGGGGGGTAGTAATGAGCCCCTCGGGAGAGGAGGTCGGGGGGGTAGTAATGAGCCCCTCGGGAGATGAGGTCGGGGGGGTAGTAATGAGCCCCTCGGGAGATGAGGTCGGGGGGGTAGTAATGAGCCCCTCGGGAGATGAGGTCGGGGGGTAGTAATGAGCCCCTCGGGAGATGAGGTCGGGGGGTAGTAATGAGCCCCTCGGGAGATGAGGTCGGGGGGTAGTAATGAGCCCCTCGGGAGATGAGGTCGGGGGGTAGTAATGAGCCCCTCGGGAGATGAGGTCGGGGGGTAGTAATGAGCCCCTCGGGAGATGAGGTCGGGGGGTAGTAATGAGCCCCTCGGGAGATGAGGTCGCGGGGGGTAGTAGTGAGCCCCTCGGGAGATGAGGTCGGGGGGTAGTAGTGAGCCCCTCGGGAGATGAGGTCGGGGCGTAGTAGTGAGCCCCTCGGGAGATGAGGTCGGGGCGTAGTAGTGAGCCCCTCGGGAGATGAGGTCGGGGGGTAGTAGTGAGCCCCTCGGGAGATGAGGTCGGGGGGTAGTAGTGAGCCCCTCGGGAGATGAGGTCGGGGGGTAGTAGTGAGCCCCTCGGGAGATGAGGTCGGGGGGTAGTAATGAGCCCCTCGGGAGATGAGGTCGGGGGGGTAGTAATGAGCCCCTCGGGAGATGAGGTCGGGGGGGTAGTAATGAGCCCCTCGGGAGATGAGGTCGGGGGGTAGTAATGAGCCCCTCGGGAGATGAGGTCGGGGGGTAGTAATGAGCCCCTCGGGAGATGAGGTCGGGGGGTAGTAATGAGCCCCTAAGGAGAAGAGGTCGGGGGGTAGTAGTGAGCCCCTAAGGACAGGAGGTCAGGGGGTAGTAATGAGCCCCTCAGGAGAAGAGGTCGGGGGGTAGTAGTGAGCCCCTAAAGAGAGGAGGCCAGTGATAATAGGAGAGGTGGACATGGTGACCTCCTGCAGTCAGTGTTGCCCTCACTTGTCCTACATATACTACACCGCCCATCATGTTCCCAGGCCTCCAGCCTCTCTCTCCAGCCACCAGCCTCCAGCCTCTCTCTCCAGCCTCCAGCCTCTCTCTCCAGCCTCCCTCAGACGTGGCTGTTTGGCCCCCGCACCTTCGCCAGCTGAGACCATGTGGTGAAGTCGTTCTCCTGCTCCATGCGGATGTACAGGACGTAGGTTTTCCCTTCAGTGTCGGGGACGGAGGAATCTTCACAGGGATTCCTGGAGTGATCCAGCACCTCCGCCTGACTGGAGGAAGCAGAGCTGAGTGAGCGCAAGACAGTGATGAGAGAGGGGCCACACACACAGAGGTCATATATAGAGGGGCCACACACACACACAGGTCATATATAGAGGGGCCACACACACACACAGGTCATATATAGAGGGGCCACACACACACAGGTCATATATAGAGGGGCCACACACACAGGTCATATATAGAGGGGCCACACACACAGAGGTCATATATAGAGGGGCCACACACACACGTCATATATAGAGGGGCCACACACACGTCATATATAGAGGGGCCACACACACACACAGGTCATATATAGAGGGGCCACACACACACAGGTCATATATAGAGGGGCCAAATACACAGGTCATATATAGAGGGGCCACACACACACACACACAGGTCATATATAGAGGGGCCACACACACACAGGTCATATATAGAGGGGCCACACACACACAGGTCATATATAGAGGGGCCACACACACACAGGTCATATATAGAGGGGCCACACACACACACACACACACGTCATATATAGAGGGGCCACACACACACACGTCATATATAGAGGGGCCACACACACACAGGTCATATATAGAGGGGCCACACACACACACACACGTCATATATAGAGGGGCCACACACACAGGTCATATATAGAGGGGCCACACACACAGGTCATATATAGAGGGGCCACACACACAGAGGTCATATATAGAGGGGCCACACACACACGTCATATATAGAGGGGCCACACACACGTCATATATAGAGGGGCCACACACACACAGGTCATATATAGAGGGGCCACACACACACAGGTCATATATAGAGGGGCCGCACACACACAGGTCATATATAGAGGGGCCAAATACACAGGTCATATATAGAGGGGCCACACACACACACACAGGTCATATATAGAGGGGCCACACACACACACAGGTCATATATAGAGGGGCCACACACACACAGGTCATATATAGAGGGGCCACACACACACACACACGTCATATATAGAGGGGCCACACACACAGGTCATATATAGAGGGGCCACACACACACAGGTCATATATAGAGGGGCCACACACACAGGTCATATATAGAGGGGCCACACACACACAGGTCATATATAGAGGGGCCACACACACACACGTCATATATAGAGGGGCCACACACACAGGTCATATATAGAGGGGCCACACACACACACGTCATATATAGAGGGGCCACACACACACAGGTCATATATAGAGGGGCCACACACACACACAGGTCATATATAGAGGGGCCACACACACACAGGTCATATATAGAGGGGCCACACACACACACGTCATATATAGAGGGGCCACACACACAGGTCATATATAGAGGGGCCACACACACACACGTCATATATAGAGGGGCCACACACACACACACGTCATATATAGAGGGGCCACACACACAGGTCATATATAGAGGGGCCACACACACAGGTCATATATAGAGGGGCCACACACACACGTCATATATAGAGGGGCCACACACACACGTCATATATAGAGGGGCCACACACACAGGTCATATATAGAGGGGCCACACACACAGGTCATATATAGAGGGGCCACACACACAGGTCATATAGAGGGGCCACACACACAGGTCATATATAGAGGGGCCACACACACACACACAGGTCATATATAGAGGGGCCACACACACACACACAGGTCATATAAAGAGGGGCCACACACACAGGTCATATATAGAGGGGCCACACACACACACACACAGGTCATATATAGAGGGGCCACACACACACACACACACAGGTCATATATAGAGGGGCCACACACACACACGTCATATATAGAGGGGCCACACACACACACGTCATATATAGAGGGGCCACACACACAGGTCATATATAGAGGGGCCACACACACAGGTCATATATAGAGGGGCCACACACACAGGTCATATATAGAGGGGCCACACACACGTCATATATAGAGGGGCCACACACACGTCATATATAGAGGGGCCACACACACGTCATATATAGAGGGGCCACACACACACGCGTCATATATAGAGGGGCCACACACACACGTCATATATAGAGGGGCCACACACACACACACGTCATATATAGAGGGGCCACACACACACAGGTCATATATAGAGGGGCCACACACACACACACACAGGTCATATATAGAGGGGCCACACACACACAGGTCATATATAGAGGGGCCACACACACACACACACAGGTCATATATAGAGGGGCCACACACACACACAGGTCATATATAGAGGGGCCACACACACACACAGGTCATATATAGAGGGGCCACACACACACACAGGTCATATATAGAGGGGCCACACACACAGGTCATATATAGAGGGGCCACACACACACAGGTCATATATAGAGGGGCCACACACACACAGGTCATGTATAGAGGGGCCACACACACAGAGGTCATATATAGAGGGGCCACACACACAGAGGTCATATATATAGAGGGGCCACACACACACACACACACAGGTCATATATCGAAGGGCCACATGCAGAGGCCAAACCTGAGGAGCCGATGCACTTCTATCTCATATGCGTCCTTTCTTAGGCTGCCCAATACAGGGAGAAAAGTGTTATACAACAGTCACTATATAAAGGTTGTACATCAGGGGGCGCTCCTGAGCTATATATTTATATATGATCTGAGGAGAGGCAGCCATCAGGGGGAAATCCATCTCTGCCCCTAAGAAGTCACCAGCACATGAAGACTGTGCCCCCATAACATTACATCAGTCACATGAAGACTGTGCCCCCCATAACATTACAGAGTCACATGAAGACTGTGCCCCCATAACATTACATCAGTCACATGAAGACTGTGCCCCCCATAACATTACATCAGAGTCACATGAAGACTGTGCCCCCCATAACATTACATCAGAACCACATGAAGACTGTGCCCCCCATAACATTACATCAGAGTCACATGAAGACTGTGCCCCCCATAACATTACATCAGAGTCACATGAAGACTGTGCCCCCCATAACATTACATCAGAGTCACATGAAGACTGTGCCCCCCATAACATTACATCAGAGTCACATGAAGACTGTGCCCCCCATAACATTACATCAGTCACATGAAGACTGTGCCCCGCATAACATTACATCAGAGTCACATGAAGACTGTGCCCCCCATAACATTACATCAGAGTCACATGAAGACTGTGCCCCCCATAACATTTCATCATTCACATGAAGACTGTGCCCCCCATAACATTACATCAGAGTCACATGAAGACTGTGCCCCCCATAACATTACATCAGAGTCACATGAAGACTGTGCCCCCCATAACATTACATCAGAGTCACATGAAGACTGTGCCCCCCATAACATTACATCAGAGTCACATGAAGACTGTGCCCCCATAACATTACATCAGAACCACATGAAGACTGTGCCCCCATAACATTACATCAGAGTCACATGAAGACTGTGCCCCCATAACATTACATCAGTCACATGAAGACTGTGCCCCCCCATAACATTATAGTAACAACCCACCTTTCAACGTTGTAGAGCTGAACATTCGGGACGGTGTTGAACTTGTGTTTTTTAAAATAAGCTTCCTATAAGAGAAAGAGTTATGTGAGGAGGAGGGGCTAAGTGAGGAAGAGGAGGAGCTGGAGCTAAGAGAAGAGAAGAGGAGCTGGAGCTAAGAGAAGAGAAGAGGAGCTGGAGCTAAGAGAAGAGAAGAGGAGCTGGAGCTAAGAGAAGAGAAGAGGAGCTGGAGCTAAGAGAAGAGAAGAGGAGCTGGAGCTAAGAGAAGAGAAGAGGAGCTGGAGCTAAGAGAAGAGAAGAGGAGCTGGAGCTAAGAGAAGAGAAGAGGAGCTGGAGCTAAGAGAAGAGAAGAGGAGCTGGAGCTAAGAGAAGAGAAGAGGAGCTGGAGCTAAGAGAAGAGAAGAGGAGCTGGAGCTAAGAGAAGAGAAGAGGAGCTGGAGCTAAGCGAAGAGAAGAGGAGCTGGAGCTAAGCGAAGAGAAGAGGAGCTGGAGCTAAGCGAAGAGAAGAGGAGCTGGAGCTAAGCGAAGAGAAGAGGAGCTGGAGCTAAGCGAAGAGAAGAGGAGCTGGAGCGAAGCGAAGAGGAGCTGGAGCGAAGAGAAGAGGAGCTGGAGCAAAGAGAAGAGAAGAGGAGCTGGAGCGAAGAGAAGAGAAGAGGAGCTGGAGCGAAGAGAAGAGAAGAGGAGCTGGAGCGAAGAGAAGAGAAGAGGAGCTGGAGCGAAGAGAAGAGAAGAGGAGCTGGAGCGAAGAGAAGAGGAGCTGGAGCGAAGAGAAGAGGAGCTGGAGCGAAGAGAAGAGGAGCTGGAGCGAAGAGAAGAGAAGAGGAGCTGGAGCGAAGAGAAGAGAAGAGGAGCTGGAGCGAAGAGAAGAGAAGAGGAGCTGGAGCGAAGAGAAGAGGAGCTGGAGCGAAGAGAAGAGAAGAGGAGCTGGAGCGAAGAGAAGAGGAGCTGGAGCGAAGAGAAGAGGAGCTGGAGCGAAGAGAAGAGAAGAGGAGCTGGAGCTAAGAGAAGAGGAGCTGGAGCTAAGAGAAGAGGAGCTGGAGCTAAGAGAAGAGGAGCTGGAGCTAAGAGAAGAGGAGCTGGAGCTAAGAGAAGAGGAGCTGGAGCTAAGAGAAGAGGAGCTGGAGCTAAGAGAAGAGGAGCTGGAGCTAAGAGAAGAGGAGCTGGAGCTAAGAGAAGAGGAGCTGGAGCTAAGAGAAGAGGAGCTGGAGCTAAGAGAAGAGGAGCTGGAGCTAAGAGAAGAGGAGCTGGAGCTAAGAGAAGAGGAGCTGGAGCTAAGAGAAGAGGAGCTGGAGCTAAGAGAAGAGGAGCTGGAGCTAAGAGAAGAGGAGCTGGAGCTAAGAGAAGAGGAGCTGGAGCTAAGAGAAGAGGAGCTGGAGCTAAGAGAAGAGGAGCTGGAGCTAAGAGAAGAGGAGCTGGAGCTAAGAGAAGAGAAGCTGGAGCTAAGAGAAGAGAAGCTAAGAGAAGAGAAGAGGAGCTGGAGCGAAGAGGAGCTGGAGCGAAGAGGAGCTGGAGCGAAGAGGAGCTGGAGCGAAGAGGAGCTGGAGCGAAGAGGAGCTGGAGCGAAGAGGAGCTGGAGCTAAGAGAAGAGGAGCTGGAGCTAAGAGAAGAGGAGCAGCTAAGTGAGGAGGAGGAGGACGACTCCCATAATCCATAGTGACCATGGATGATGGGAATCACAGTGCATGGATAGAAGCCAAAAGGATCTACATCAGTGGTCCTGGGGAGACAATGGCTACATGGGGAGGTCCATGGGTCAGAGACCACTGGTGTAGACCCCCAGCACATTATGAGAGAGACTCACGTGGAAATATCCGTTCATATTCAGGCCAACGATCCCGAAGTGGTAGGATCTGGACACGTCTGGGATCAGACACTCCCGCCCCTTCCTCTGCTCCGGCATCCGCATCCACATATCCCAGTCCCACAGCTGGAGGAAAGAGACAGGTTACCAAATGCTAGAGCACCCACCCATCAGTAACCGCCACTTACCCCATCACCACTGCCACAGCACCCACCCATCAGCAACCACCACCTACCCCATTACCACTGCCACAGCACCCACCCATCAGCAACCGCCACCTACCCCATCACCACTGCCACAGCACCCATCCATCAGCAACCGCCACCCACCCCATCACCACTGCCACAGCACCCACCCATCAGCAACCACCACCTACCCCATTACCACTGCCACAGCACCCACCCATCAGTAACCGCCACCTACCCCATCACCACTGCCACAGCACCCATCCATCAGCAACCGCCACCTACCCCATCACCACAGCACCCATCCATCAGTAACCGCCACCTACCCCATCACCACTGCCACAGCACCCATCCATCAGCAACCGCCACCTACCCCATCACCACAGCACCCACCCATCAGTAACCGCCACCTACCCCATCACCACTGCCACAGCACCCATCCATCAGCAACCGCCACCTACCCCATCACCACAGCACCCACCCATCAGCAACCGCCACCCACCCCATCACCACTGCCACAGCACCCACCCATCAGCAACCGCCACCCACCCCATCACCACTGCCACAGCACCCATCCATCAGCAACCGCCACCTACCCCATCACCACTGCCACAGCACCCACCCATCAGCAACCGCCACCTACCCCATCACCACAGCACCCACCCATCAGCAACCGCCACCTACCCCATCACCACTGCCACAGCACCCACCCATCAGCAACCGCCACCTACCCCATCACCACTGCCACAGCACCCATCCATCAGCAACCGCCACCTACCCCATCACCACTGCCACAGCACCCACCCATCAGCAACCGCCACCTACCCCATCACCACTGCCACAGCACCCACCCATCAGCAACCGCCACCTACCCCCATCACCACTGCCACAGCACCCACCCATCAGCAACCGCCACCTACCCCATCACCACAGCACCCATCCATCAGCAACCGCCACCCACCCCATCACCACTGCCACAGCACCCACCCATCAGCAACCGCCACCTACCCCATCACCACTGCCACAGCACCCATCCATCAGCAACCGCCACCTACCCCATCACCACAGCACCCATCCATCAGCAACCGCCACCCACCCCATCACCACTGCCACAGCACCCACCCATCAGCAACCGCCACCTACCCCATCACCACTGCCACAGCACCCATCCATCAGCAACCGCCACCTACCCCATTACCACTGCCACAGCACCCACCCATCAGCAACCGCCACCTACCCCATCACCACTGCCACAGCACCCACCCATCAGCAACCGCCACCTACCCCATTACCACTGCCACAGCACCCACCCATCAGCAACCGCCACCTACCCCATCACCACTGCCATAGCACCCACCCATCAGCAACTGCCACCCATCATCACTGCCACAGCACCCACCCATCAGCAACCGCCACCCACCCCATCACCACTGCCACAGCACCCACCCATCAGCAACCGCCACCCATCACCACTGCCACAGCACCCACCGCCCACCCCATCACCACTGCCACAGCACCCATCCATCTGCAACCACCACCCACCCCATCACCACTGCCACAGCACCCACCCACCGGCAACCGCCACTTACCCCATCACCACTGCCACAGCACCCACCGATCAGTAACCGCCACCTACCCCATCACCACTGCCACAGCACCCACCCATCAGTAACCGCCACCTACCCCATCACCACTGCCACAGCACCCACCCATCAGTAACCGCCACCTACCCCATCACCACTGCCACAGCACCCACCCATCAGTAACCGCCACCTACCCCATCACCACTGCCACAGCACCCACCCATCAGCAACCGCCACCTACCCCATCACCACTGCCACAGCACCCATCCATCTGCAACCACCACCCACCCCATCACCACTGCCACAGCACCCACCCACCGGCAACCGCCACCTACCCCATCACCACTGCCACAGCACCCATCCATCAGCAACCGCCACCCACCCCATCACCACTGAAACAGCACCCACCCAACAGCAACTGCCACCTACCCCATTACCACTGCCACAGCACCCACCCATCAGCAACTGCCACCCACCCCATCACCACTGCCACAGCACTCACCCATCAGCAACCGCCACCCACCCCATCACCACTGCCACAGCACCCACCCATCAGTAACCGCCACCTACCCCATCACCACTGCCACAGCACCCACCCATCAGCAACCGCCACCTACCCCATCACCACTGCCACAGCACCCATCCATCAGCAACCGCCACCTACCCCATCACCACTGCCACAGCACTCACCCATCAGCAACCGCCACCCACCCCATCACCACTGCCACAGCACCCACCCATCAGTAACCGCCACCTACCCCATCACCACTGCCACAGCACCCACCCATCAGCAACCGCCACCTACCCCATCACCACTGCCACAGCACCCACCCATCAGCAACCACCACCCACCCCATCACCACTGCCACAGCACCCATCCATCTGCAACCACCACCCACCCCATCACCACTGCCACAGCACCCACCCACCGGCAACCGCCACTTACCCCATCACCACTGCCACAGCACCCACCCATCAGTAACCGCCACCTACCCCATCACCACTGCCACAGCACCCACCCATCAGTAACCGCCACCTACCCCATCACCACTGCCACAGCACCCACCCATCAGCAACCGCCACCTACCCCATCACCACTGCCACAGCACCCACCCATCAGTAACCGCCACCTACCCCATCACCACTGCCACAGCACCCACCCATCAGTAACCGCCACTTACCCCATCACCACTGCCACAGCACCCACCCATCAGCAACCGCCACCTACCCCATCACCACTGCCACAGCACCCACCCATCAGCAACCGCCACCTACCCCATCACCACTGCCACAGCACCCATCCATCAGCAACCGCCACCCACCCCATCACCACTGCCACAGCACCCACCCATCAGCAACCGCCACCTACCCCATCACCACTGCCACAGCACCCACCCATCAGCAACCGCCACCCATCACCACTGCCACAGCACCCACCACCCACCCCATCACCACTGCCACAGCACCCACCACCCACCCCATCACCACTGCCACAGCACCCTACACCCACCCCATCACCACTGCCACAGCACCCATCCATCTGCAACCACCACCCACCCCATCACCACTGCCACAGCACCCACCCACCGGCAACCGCCACTTACCCCATCACCACTGCCACAGCACCCACCCATCAGTAACCGCCACCTACCCCATCACCACTGCCACAGCACCCACCCATCAGTAACCGCCACCTACCCCATCACCACTGCCACAGCACCCACCCATCAGCAACCACCACCTACCCCATCACCACTGCCACAGCACCCATCCATCAGCAACCGCCACCCACCCCATCACCACTGCCACAGCACCCATCCATCTGCAACCACCACCCACCCCATCACCACTGCCACAGCACCCACCCATCAGCAACCGCCACCTACCCCATCACCACTGCCACAGCACCCACCCATCAGCAACCGCCACCTACCCCATCACCACTGCCACAGCACCCATCCATCAGCAACCGCCACCTACCCCATCACCACTGCCACAGCACTCACCCATCAGCAACCGCCACCCACCCCATCACCACTGCCACAGCACCCACCCATCAGTAACCGCCACCTACCCCATCACCACTGCCACAGCACCCACCCATCAGCAACCGCCACCTACCCCATCACCACTGCCACAGCACCCACCCATCAGCAACCACCACCCACCCCATCACCACTGCCACAGCACCCATCCATCTGCAACCACCACCCACCCCATCACCACTGCCACAGCACCCACCGGCAACCGCCACTTACCCCATCACCACTGCCACAGCACCCACCCATCAGTAACCGCCACCTACCCCATCACCACTGCCACAGCACCCACCCATCAGTAACCGCCACCTACCCCATCACCACTGCCACAGCACCCATCCATCAGCAACCGCCACCTACCCCATCACCACTGCCACAGCACCCACCCATCAGCAACCGCCACCCACCCCATCACCACTGCCACAGCACCCACCCATCAGCAACCGCCACCTACCCCATCACCACTGCCACAGCACCCACCCATCAGTAACCGCCACCTACCCCATCACCACTGCCACAGCACCCACCCATCAGTAACCGCCACTTACCCCATCACCACTGCCACAGCACCCACCCATCAGCAACCGCCACCTACCCCATCACCACTGCCACAGCACCCACCCATCAGCAACCGCCACCTACCCCATCACCACTGCCACAGCACCCATCCATCAGCAACCGCCACCCACCCCATCACCACTGCAACAGCACCCACCCATCAGCAACCGCCACCTACCCCATCACCACTGCCACAGCACCCATCCATCAGCAACCGCCACCCACCCCATCACCACTGCCACAGCACCCACCCATCAGCAACCGCCACCCATCACCACTGCCCCAGCACCCACCACCCACCCCATCACCACTGCCACAGCACCCACCACCCACCCCATCACCACTGCCACAGCACCCTACACCCACCCCATCACCACTGCCACAGCACCCATCCATCTGCAACCACCACCCACCCCATCACCACTGCCACAGCACCCACCCACCGGCAACCGCCACTTACCCCATCACCACTGCCACAGCACCCACCCATCAGTAACCGCCACCTACCCCATCACCACTGCCACAGCACCCACCCATCAGTAACCGCCACCTACCCCATCACCACTGCCACAGCACCCACCCATCAGCAACCACCACCTACCCCATCACCACTGCCACAGCACCCATCCATCAGCAACCGCCACCCACCCCATCACCACTGCCACAGCACCCATCCATCTGCAACCACCACCCACCCCATCACCACTGCCACAGCACCCACCCATCAGCAACCGCCACCTACCCCATCACCACTGCCACAGCACCCATCCATCAGCAACCGCCACCCACCCCATCACCACTGCCACAGCACCCACCCATCAGCAACCGCCACCTACCCCATCACCACTGCCACAGCACCCATCCATCAGCAACCGCCACCCACCCCATCACCACTGCCACAGTACCCACCCATCAGCAACCACCACCCATCACCACTGCCACAGCACCCACCACCCACCCCATCACCACTGCCACAGCACCCACCACCCACCCCATCACCACTGCCACAGCACCCATCCATCTGCAACCACCACCCACCCCATCACCACTGCCACAGCACCCACCCATCAGCAACCGCCACCTACCCCATCACCACTGCCACAGCACTCACCCATCAGCAACCGCCACCTACCCCATCACCACTGCCACTGCACCCACCCATCAGCAACCGCCACCTACCCCATCACCACTGCCACAGCACTCACCCATCAGCAACCGCCACCTACCCCATCACCACTGCCACTGCACCCACCCATCAGCAACCGCCACCCACCCCATCACCACTGCCACAGCACCCATCCAACAACCGCCACCCATCACCACTGCCACAGCACCCACCACCCACCCCATCACCACTGCCACAGCACCCACCCCATCACCACTGCCACAGCACCCATCCATCTGCAACCACCACCCACCCCATCACCACTGCCACAGCACCCACCCATCAGCAACCGCCACCCACCCCATTACCACTGCCACAGCACCCATCAGCAACCACCACCTACCCCATCACTACTGACAGCACCCACCCACCAGCAACCACCACCCACCCCATCACCACTGCCACAGCAGCCATCCATCCGCAACCACCACCCACCCCATCACCACTGCCACAGCACCCATCCATCCGCAACCACCACCCACCCCATCACCACTGCCACAGCACCCATCCATCAGCAACCGCCACCCACCCCCATCACCACTGCCACAGCACCCATCCATCCGCAACCACCACCCACCCCATCACCACTGCCACAGCACCCATCCATCAGCAACCGCCACCGACCCCATCACCACTGCCACAGCACCCATCCATCCGCAACCACCACCCACCCCATCACCACTGCCACAGCACCCATCCATCAGCAACCGCCACCCACCCCATCACCACTGCCACAGCACCCACCCATCAGCAACCGCCACTTACCCCATCACCACTGCCACAGCACCCACCCATCAGCAACCGCCACCTACCCCATTACCACTGCAACAGCACCCACCCATCAGCAACCGCCACCTACCCCATCACCACTGCCACAGCACCCACCCATCAGCAACCGCCACCTACCCCATCACCACTGCCACAGCACTCACCCATCAGCAACCGCCACCCACCCCATCACCACAGCACCCACCCATCAGCAACCGCCACCCACCCCATCACCACAGCACCCACCCATCAGCACTGCCACTGCACCCACCCATCAGCAACCGCCACCCACCCCATCACCACTGCCACTGCACCCACCCACCAGCAACCGCCACCCACCCCATCACCACTGCCACAGCACCCATCCATCAACAACCGCCACCCATCACCACTGCCACAGCACCCACCACCCACCCCATCACCACTGCCACAGCACCCACCACCCACCCCATCACCACTGCCACAGCACCCATCCATCTGCAACCACCACCCACCCCATCACCACTGCCACAGCACCCACCCACCAGCAACCGCCACCTACCCCATCACCACTGCCACAGCACCCACCCATCAGCAACCGCCACCCACCCCATTACCACTGCCACAACACCCACCCACCAGCAACCACCACCCACCCCATCACCACTGCCACAGCAGCCATCCATCCGCAACCACCACCCACCCCATCACCACTGCCACAGCACCCATCCATCCGCAACCACCACCCACCCCATCACCACTGCCACAGCACCCATCCATCAGCAACCGCCACCGACCCCATCACCACTGCCACAGCACCCACCCATCAGCAACCGCCACCCACCCCATCACCACTGCCACAGCACCCATCCATCAGCAACTGCCACCCATCATCACTGCCACAGCACCTATCCATCAGCAACCGCCACCCACCCCATCACCACTGCCACAGCACCCACCCATCAGCAACCGCCACCCACCCCCCATCACCACTGCCACAGCACCCACCCATCCGCAACCACCACCCACCCCATCACCACTGCCACAGCACCCATCCATCAGCAACCGCCACCCACCCTATAACCACTGCCACAGCACTCACCCATCAGCAACCGCCACCAACCCCATCACCACTGCCACAGCACCCACCCATCAGCAACCGCCACCCACCCCCCATCACCACTGCCACAGCACCCATCCATCAGCAACCACCACCCACCCCATCACCACTGCCACAGCACCCACCCAACCATCAGCAACTGCCACCCACCCCATCACTACTGCCACAGCACCCATCCATCAGCAACCACCACCCACCCCATCACCACTGCCACAGCACCCACCCACCAGTAACGCTGCCTACCCATCAGTAATCACCATTGCCACAGCACCAACCCACCCATCAGTAACCACCACCCACCCCATCACCACTGCCACAGCACCGCCACCTACCCAGTTATCACCACTGCCACAGCACCAACCCACCCACCAGTAACCGCCACCCACCTATCAGTAACCACCATGTGCCACAGCACCAACCCACCCATCAGTAACCACCACCCACCCCATCACCACTGCCACAGCACCGCCACCTACCCAGTTATCACCACTGCCACAGCACCAACCCACCCACCAGTAACCGCCACCCACCCATCAGTAACCACCATGTGCCACAGCACCAACCCACCCATCAGTAACCACCACCAACCCCATCACCACTGCTACAGCACCGCCACCTACCCAGTTATCACCACTGCCACAGCACCAACCCACCCACCAGTAACCGCCACCCACCCATCAGTAACCACCATGTGCCACAGCACCAACCCACCCATCAGTAACCACCACCCACTCCATCACCACAGCCACAGCACCAACCCACCCATCAGTAACCACCACCCACCCCATCACCACATGCCACAGCACCAACCCACCCATCAGTAACCACCACCCACCCCATCACCACTGCCACAGCACCAACCCACCAGTAACCGCCACCCACCCATCAGTAACCAACATGTGCCACAGCACCAACCCACCCCATCAGTAACCACCACCCACTCCATCACCACAGCCCCATCACCACAGCACCCACCCATCAGTAACCGCCACCCACCCCATCACCACCCAACCCCATTACCATGTGCCACAGCACCCACCCCATCAGCACTGACACAGCACCAACCCACCCATCCCCATGTGCCCAGCATAAGCACCAACCACCCCCCCAACCAGCACCACCAGCCATGTGTGCCCATACCCCTGGATAACACCGCTCTCCACAACCACCACTTACCTTCTCTGGAGTTGGCCATTTTGGCTCCAGTTCATCCTTGTAAAGATTTTTCCTGAGCACCCAGCCCAGCCCAGGCATAGTCTCCACCCGATAAAGGAGGGAAGGGTCCTCGGCCGTGTGCTCGTACCCCTGCAAAAGACAGCGGTGGTCACTACCCGTATACCACATGAGTGGCAGCACCGTGTACACATCACCATCCGTATACCTGATCATTCCAGGCGGAGATGCAGTACAGACTTTCGTCCTCCTCCAGGAGATGGATGGTCTGACTAAGGAAACTGAGGAGGACACGAAGAGGGTCAGCAAGGAAGGAGCCGAGGGGGGGAGCGCTGCGCAGGTACAGGCGGGGCAGGTGCGGCGCAGGCACAGACGGGGTGGATGTAGGGGTGGCACAGACGGGGCAGCGGTGAAACCACACAGACGGGGCAGGGGTGGCACCGTGCAGGCACTGTACAGACGAGGCAGGGGTGGCACCGCGCAGGCACAGACGAGGCAGGGGTGGCACCGCGCAGGCACAGACAAGGCAGGGGTGGCACCGCGCAGGCACAGACAAGGCAGGGGTGGCACCGCGCAGGCACAGACAAGGCAGGGGTGGCACCGCGCAGGCACAGACAAGGCAGGGGTGGCACCGTACAGACAAGGCAGGGGTGGCACGTGCAGGCACAGACAGGGCAGGGGTGGCACCGCGCATAAGGGGCAGGGGTGGCACCGTACATAAGGGGCAGGGGTGGCACCGCACAGACGGGGCAGGGGTGGCACCGCGCAGACGGGGCAGGGGTGGCACCGTACATAAGGGGCAGGGGTGGCACCGCACAGACGGGGCAGGGGTGGCACCGCACAGACGGGGCAGGGGTGGCACCGCACAGACTTCTATCATTAAATTCACCTGAAGAAGTCCACAGAGATGTCCAAGTCTTCTTCAAGAACAACGGCAAATCGGGAATCCTGAGGATGAAAAGAGGAATAAGGCGACATTCGTATACAGTCAGGTCCTCTCCTCTCTACAGATCATACACGTGTATACAGTCAGGTCCTCTCCACAGATCATACACGTGTATACAGTCAGGTCCTCCCCACAGATCATACACGTGTATACAGTCAGGTCCTCTCCTCCCCACAGATCATACACGTGTATACAGTCAGGTCCTCTCCTCTCTACAGATCATACACGTGTATACAGTCAGGTCCTCTCCACAGATCATACATGTGTATACAGTCAGGTCCTCCCCACAGATCATACATGTGTATACAGTCAGGTCCTCTCCTCCCCACAGATCATACACGTGTATACAGTCAGGTCCTCTCCTCCCCACAGATCATACACGTGTATACAGTCAGGTCCTCTCCACAGATCATACACGTGTATACAGTCAGGTCCTCCCCACAGATCATACACGTGTATACAGTCAGGTCCTCCCCACAGATCATACACGTGTATACAGTCAGGTCCTCCCCACAGATCATACACGTGTATACAGTCAGGTCCTCCCCACAGATCATACACGTGTATACAGTCAGGTCCTCCCCACAGATCATACACGTGTATACAGTCAGGTCCTCCCCACAGATCATACACGTGTATACAGTCAGGTCCTCTCCTCCCCACAGATCATACACGTGTATACAGTCAGGTCCTCTCCTCCCCACAGATCATACACGTGTATACAGTCAGGTCCTCCCCACAGATCATACACGTGTATACAGTCAGGTCCTCCCCACAGATCATACACGTGTATACAGTCAGGTCCTCCCCACAAATAATACACGTGTATACAGTCAGGTCCTCTCCTCCCCACAGATCATACACGTGTATACAGTCAGGTCCTCCCCACAGATCATAGACGTGTATACAGTCAGGTCCTCCCCACAGATCATACACGTGTATACAGTCAGGTCCTCTCTACAGATCATACACGTGTATACAGTCAGGTCCTCTCTACAGATCATACACGTGTATACAGTCAGGTCCTCCCCACAGATCATACACGTGTATACAGTCAGGTCCTCTCTACAGATCATACACGTGTATACAGTCAGGTCCTCTCTACAGATCATACACGTGTATACAGTCAGGTCCTCTCTACAGATCATACACGTGTATACAGTCAGGTCCTCTCCTCTCTACAGATCATACACGTGTATACAGTCAGGTCCTCTCCTCCCCACAGATCATACACGTGTATACAGTCAGGTCCTCCCCACAGATCATACACGTGTATACAGTCAGGTCCTCCCCACAGATCATACACGTGTATACAGTCAGGTCCTCCCCACAGATCATACACGTGTATACAGTCAGGTCCTCCCCACAGATCATACACGTGTATACAGTCAGGTCCTCCCCACAGATCATACACGTGTATACAGTCAGGTCCTCCCCACAGATCATACACGTGTATACAGTCAGGTCCTCCCCACAGATCATACACGTGTATACAGTCAGGTCCTCCCCACAGATCATACACGTGTATACAGTCAGGTCCTCCCCACAGATCATACACGTGTATACAGTCAGGTCCTCCCCACAGATCATACACGTGTATACAGTCAGGGCCTCCCCACAGATCATACACGTGTATACAGTCAGGTCCTCTCTACAGATCATACACGTGTATACAGTCAGGGCCTCCCCACAGATCATACACGTGTATACAGTCAGGTCCTCTCCTCCCCACAGATCATACACGTGTATACAGTCAGGTCCTCTCCTCCCCACAGATCATACACCTGTATACAGTCAGGTCCTCTCCTCCCCACAGATCATACACGTGTATACAGTCAGGTCCTCCCCACAGATCATACACGTGTATACAGTCAGGTCCTCTCTACAGATCATACACGTGTATACAGTCAGGTCCTCTCTACAGATCATACACGTGTATACAGTCAGGTCCTCTCTACAGATCATACACGTGTATACAGTCAGTGGAGGGGTGCGGGGGTCACTCACCGGGTGCAGGTTGAAGGTCGCGGTCAGGCTGGCCTTGTAATGCTAAGAAAAAAGCAGAAAAGAAAAATCAATGAGCAGTCACATGACCCAACAACATCAGAATAATTGAGGGAGGGGCCCCAGCTCAGGACCTTCCATCTTCATTACCTGCGCCACGCGGGCATTCTTTATGCTTATGGGTGTATGCTGGATGCCCTTCAGACCAAACAGCTCCACAACGTCCATCGGCTCCTGCCAGCGAAACAAGAGGCAGACATGAGCCATGGGGAACCATCACCGCTCCAACAGTACCCCCACATAACTCCTCCCATCATAACAACCCCATGTAACTCCTCCCACCACAATACCATCTCATGTAGCTCCTCCCACAACCTCACCTCATGTAACTCCTCCCACCCCTTACAATGACAGATGACCCCGGGGCATGAAACTTTCCTCACCTCATAGTAACCATCGATGTAGACGGTGACCATCTGGGGACTGACGCCTTGTGCCGAGAGGAGAGAGCGCAGCATCCTGCGAGACAGACACCATGATGGAGGACGACCAGAAAAACAGGAAGCCCAGCACCCGCCTCCAGTCACCAGACAGGAACCCCAACCCCCCCCTCCAGTCACCAGACAGGAACCCCAACCCCCCCCCCCTCCAGTCACCAGACAGGAACCCCAACCCCCCCCCCCCTCCAGTCACCAGACAGGAACCTCAGCGCCCCCCCCCTCCAGTCACCAGACAGGAACCCCAACCCCCCCCCCTCCAGTCACCAGACAGGAACCCCAACCCCCCCCCCCCTCCAGTCACCAGACAGGAACCCCAACCCCCCCCCCCCCCCCTCCAGTCACCAGACAGGAACCTCAGCGCCCCCGCCTCCAGTCACCAGACAGGAACCCCAGCGCCCCCCCCTCCAGTCACCAGACAGGAACCCCAGCGCCCCCCCCCTCCAGTCACCAGACAGGAACCCCAGCGCCCCCTCCAGTTACCAGACAGCATCCCCAGCGCCACCTCCCCCCCTCCAGTTACCAGACAGAAACCCCAGCGCCACCTCCCCCCCTCCAGTCACCAGACAGGAACCCCACCTCCCCCCCTCCAGTCACCAGACAGGAACCCCAGCGCCCCCTCCAGTTACCAGACAGCATCCCCAGCGCCACCTCCCCCCCCTCCAGTCACCAGACAGGAACCCCACCTCCCCCCCTCCAGTCACCAGACAGGAACCCCAGCGCCCCCCCCCCCCCCCCCCTCCAGTCACCAGACAGGAACCCCAGCGCCCCTCCCCCCCTCCAGTCACCAGACAGGAACCCCAGCGCCCCCCCCTCCAGTCACCAGACAGGAACCCCAGCGCCCCTCCCCCCCTCCAGTCACCGGACAAGAACCATTGCTTGTTCTTCAGGATTGTTTACCTGTACAGGTAATTCGGTCTGTTCCCAGCGATCACTGCCACCGGCACATTGATCACTTTGTTATCTTTAAGCTGCAGGTAAAACAAGATCAAAGAAATCCCATAAATATCCTCTATGTGAGGCTGTATACAGTACAGGGGGTGTAATCCCTTCTCTATGTGAGGCCGTATACAGTACAGGAGGTGTAATCCCTTCTCTATGTGAGGCCGTATACAGTACAGGAGGTGTAATCCCTTCTCTATGTGAGGCTGTATACAGTACAGGAGGTGTAATCCCTTCTCTATGTGAGGCCGTATACAGTACAGGAGGTGTAATCCCTTCTCTATGTGAGGCTGTATACAGTACAGGAGGTGTAATCCCTTCTCTATGTGAGGCCGTATACAGTACAGGAGGTGTAATCCCTTCTCTATGTGAGGCCGTATACAGTACAGGAGGTGTAATCCCTTCTCTATGTGAGGCTGTATACAGTACAGGAGGTGTAATCCCTTCTCTATGTGAGGCTGTATACAGTACAGGAGGTGTAATCCCTTCTCTATGTGGGGCTGTATACAGTACAGGGGGTGTAATCCCTTCTCTATGTGAGGCTGTATACAGTACAGGAGGTGTAATCCCTTCTCTATGTGGGGCTGTATACAGTACAGGAGGTGTAATCCCTTCTCTATGTGAGGCTGTATACAGTACAGGGGGTGTAATCCCTTCTCTATGTGAGGCCGTATACAGTACAGGAGGTGTAATCCCTTCTCTATGTGGGGCTGTATACAGTACAGGAGGTGTAATCCCTTCTCTATGTGAGGCCGTATACAGTACAGGGGGTGTAATCCCTTCTCTATGTGAGGCCGTATACAGTACAGGAGGTGTAATCCCTTCTCTATGTGGGGCTGTATACAGTACAGGAGGTGTAATCCCTTCTCTATGTGAGGCTGTATACAGTACAGGGGGTGTAATCCCTTCTCTATGTGAGGCCGTATACAGTACAGGAGGTGTAATCCCTTCTCTATGTGGGGCTGTATACAGTACAGGAGGTGTAATCCCTTCTCTATGTGAGGCTGTATACAGTACAGGAGGTGTAATCCCTTCTCTATGTGAGGCTGTATACAGTACAGGGGGTGTAATCCCTTCTCTATGTGAGGCTGTATACAGTACAGGGGGTGTAATCCCTTCTCTATGTGAGGCTGTATACACTACAGGGGGTGTAATCCCTTCTCTATGTGAGGCTGTATACAGTACAGGGGGTGTAATCCCTTCTCTATGTGAGGCTGTATACAGTACAGGAGGTGTAATCCCTTCTCTATGTGAGGCTGTATACAGTACAGGAGGTGTAATCCCTTCTCTATGTGGGGCTGTATACAGTACAGGAGGTGTAATCCCTTCTCTATGTGAGGCTGTATACAGTACAGGAGGTGTAATCCCTTCTCTATGTGGGGCTGTATACAGTACAGGAGGTGTAATCCCTTCTCTATGTGAGGCCGTATACAGTACAGGAGGTGTAATCCCTTCTCTATGTGGGGCTGTATACAGTACAGGAGGTGTAATCCCTTCTCTATGTGAGGCTGTATACAGTACAGGAGGTGTAATCCCTTCTCTATGTGGGGCTGTATACAGTACAGGAGGTGTAATCCCTTCTCTATGTGAGGCCGTATACAGTACAGGAGGTGTAATCCCTTCTCTATGTGAGGCCGTATACAGTACAGGAGGTGTAATCCCTTCTCTATGTGAGGCCGTATACAGTACAGGAGGTGTAATCCCTTCTCTATGTGAGGCTGTATACAGTACAGGGGGTGTAATCCCTTCTCTATGTGAGGCCGTATACAGTACAGGAGGTGTAATCCCTTCTCTATGTGGGGCTGTATACAGTACAGGAGGTGTAATCCCTTCTCTATGTGAGGCTGTATACAGTACAGGAGGTGTAATCCCTTCTCTATGTGAGGCTGTATACAGTACAGGAGGTGTAATCCCTTCTCTATGTGGGGCTGTATACAGTACAGGAGGTGTAAACCCTTCTCTATGTGAGGCTGTATACAGTACAGGAGGTGTAATCCCTTCTCTATGTGAGGCTGTATACAGTACAGGAGGTGTAATCCCTTCTCTATGTGAGGCTGTATACAGTACAGGGGGTGTAATCCCTTCTCTATGTGAGGCTGTATACAGTACAGGAGGTGTAATCCCTTCTCTATGTGAGGCTGTATACAGTACAGGAGGTGTAATCCCTTCTCTATGTGAGGCCGTATACAGTACAGGAGGTGTAATCCCTTCTCTATGTGAGGCTGTATACACTACAGGGGGTGTAATCCCTTCTCTATGTGAGGCCGTATACAGTACAGGAGGTGTAATCCCTTCTCTATGTGAGGCCGTATACAGTACAGGAGGTGTAATCCCTTCTCTATGTGGGGCTGTATACAGTACAGGGGGTGTAATCCCTTCTCTATGTGAGGCTGTATACAGTACAGGAGGTGTAATCCCTTCTCTATGTGAGGCTGTATACAGTACAGGAGGTGTAATCCCTTCTCTATGTGAGGCCGTATACAGTACAGGAGGTGTAATCCCTTCTCTATGTGGGGCCGTATACAGTACAGGAGGTGTAATCCCTTCTCTATGTGAGGCCGTATACAGTACAGGGGGTGTAATCCCTTCTCTATGTGAGGCCGTATACAGTACAGGAGGTGTAATCCCTTCTCTATGTGAGGCCGTATACAGTACAGGGGGTGTAATCCCTTCTCTATGTGAGGCCGTATACAGTACAGGAGGTGTAATCCCTTCTCTATGTGAGGCCGTATACAGTACAGGAGGTGTAATCCCTTCTCTATGTGAGGCCGTATACAGTACAGGAGGTGTAATCCCTTCTCTATGTGAGGCCGTATACAGTACAGGAGGTGTAATCCCTCCTCTATGTGAGGCTGTATACAGTACAGGAGGTGTAATCCCTTCTCTATGTGAGGCTGTATACAGTACAGGAGGTGTAATCCCTTCTCTATGTGAGGCTGTATACAGTACAGGAGGTGTAATCCCTTCTCTATGTGAGGCCGTATACAGTACAGGAGGTGTAATCCCTTCTCTATGTGAGGCCGTATACAGTACAGGAGGTGTAATCCCTTCTCTATGTGAGGCCGTATACAGTACAGGAGGTGTAATCCCTTCTCTATGTGAGGCCGTATACAGTACAGGAGGTGTAATCCCTTCTCTATGTGAGGCTGTATACAGTACAGGAGGTGTAATCCCTTCTCTATGTGAGGCTGTATACAGTACAGGAGGTGTAATCCCTTCTCTATGTGAGGCCGTATACAGTACAGGAGGTGTAATCCCTTCTCTATGTGAGGCCGTATACAGTACAGGAGGTGTAATCCCTTCTCTATGTGAGGCTGTATACAGTACAGGAGGTGTAATCCCTTCTCTATGTGAGGCCGTATACAGTACAGGAGGTGTAATCCCTTCTCTATGTGAGGCTGTATACAGTACAGGAGGTGTAATCCCTTCTCTATGTGAGGCTGTATACAGTACAGGAGGTGTAATCCCTTCTCTATGTGAGGCTGTATACAGTACAGGAGGTGTAATCCCTTCTCTATGTGGGGCTGTATACAGTACAGGGGGTGTAATCCCTTCTCTATGTGAGGCTGTATACAGTACAGGAGGTGTAATCCCTTCTCTATGTGGGGCTGTATACAGTACAGGGGGTGTAATCCCTTCTCTATGTGAGGCCGTATACAGTACAGGAGGTGTAATCCCTTCTCTATGTGGGGCTGTATACAGTACAGGAGGTGTAATCCCTTCTCTATGTGAGGCTGTATACAGTACAGGAGGTGTAATCCCTTCTCTATGTGAGGCTGTATACAGTACAGGGGGTGTAATCCCTTCTCTATGTGAGGCTGTATACAGTACAGGGGGTGTAATCCCTTCTCTATGTGAGGCTGTATACACTACAGGGGGTGTAATCCCTTCTCTATGTGAGGCTGTATACAGTACAGGGGGTGTAATCCCTTCTCTATGTGAGGCTGTATACAGTACAGGAGGTGTAATCCCTTCTCTATGTGAGGCTGTATACAGTACAGGAGGTGTAATCCCTTCTCTATGTGAGGCTGTATACAGTACAGGAGGTGTAATCCCTTCTCTATGTGAGGCTGTATACAGTACAGGGGGTGTAATCCCTTCTCTATGTGAGGCTGTATACAGTACAGGGGGTGTAATCCCTTCTCTATGTGAGGCTGTATACACTACAGGGGGTGTAATCCCTTCTCTATGTGAGGCTGTATACAGTACAGGAGGTGTAATCCCTTCTCTATGTGAGGCTGTATACAGTACAGGAGGTGTAATCCCTTCTCTATGTGAGGCTGTATACAGTACAGGAGGTGTAATCCCTTCTCTATGTGGGGCTGTATACAGTACAGGAGGTGTAATCCCTTCTCTATGTGAGGCTGTATACAGTACAGGAGGTGTAATCCCTTCTCTATGTGGGGCTGTATACAGTACAGGAGGTGTAATCCCTTCTCTATGTGAGGCTGTATACAGTACAGGAGGTGTAATCCCTTCTCTATGTGAGGCTGTATACAGTACAGGAGGTGTAATCCCTTCTCTATGTGAGGCTGTATACAGTACAGGAGGTGTAATCCCTTCTCTATGTGGGGCTGTATACAGTACAGGAGGTGTAATCCCTTCTCTATGTGAGGCTGTATACAGTACAGGAGGTGTAATCCCTTCTCTATGTGGGGCTGTATACAGTACAGGAGGTGTAATCCCTTCTCTATGTGAGGCTGTATACAGTACAGGAGGTGTAATCCCTTCTCTATGTGGGGCTGTATACAGTACAGGAGGTGTAATCCCTTCTCTATGTGAGGCTGTATACAGTACAGGAGGTGTAATCCCTTCTCTATGTGGGGCTGTATACAGTACAGGGGGTGTAAACCCTCTACAGGGTGATACTCACGGCCATGGGGTTAAACTCTATAGGGGTAGGGTCCTTGCAGCTGCACACACTGCCGTATCCCTCCACTTTGCTGCAGAAGCGTTTCCTCCGGCGGTTTTGCTCTGTGTCCGGCCAGTGACATTCCGCATCTGCAGACAACGGAGGGTTAAATACAGCTCCATGACAGGAAGTCAGAGGTGACGGCCCCCACAAAATAGAAATGATGGCAATGGAGCTCACAGCCCAGAATACTGAGCCCCCTAACACGGAACAGGGGGGGCGGGGGGGAGAGAATAGGAGACACATCATAAGGAGTTCGGAGGGGGGAAGATCAGGGGACGAGTCTGGAGTGAGAGATCAGGGGTCTCAACATGAGGGGAGTCTGGACGAGATCAGGGCTCTCGTCATGAGGGGAGTCTGGACGAGATCAGGGCTCTCGTCATGAGGGGAGTCTGGAGGAGATCAAGGCTCTCGTCATGAGGGCAGTCTGGAGGAGATCAGGGCTCTCGTCATGAGGGGAGTCTGGACGAGATCAGGGCTCTCGTCATGAGGGGAGTCTGGACGAGATCAGGGCTCTCGTCATGAGGGGAGTCTGGACGAGATCAGGGGTCTCGTCATGAGGGCAGTCTGGACGAGATCAGGGCTCTCGTCATGAGGGGAGTCTGGAGGAGATCAGGGGTCTCGTCATGAGGGGAGTCTGGAGGAGATCAGGGGTCTCGTCATGAGGGGAGTCTGGACGAGATCAGGGCTCTCGTCATGAGGGGAGTCTGGAGGAGATCAGGGCTCTCGTCATGAGGGCAGTCTGGAGGAGATCAGGGCTCTCGTCATGAGGGGAGTCTGGAGGAGATCAGGGCTCTCGTCATGAGGGGAGTCTGGACGAGATCAGGGCTCTCGTCATGAGGGGAGTCTGGAGGAGATCAGGGCTCTCGTCATGAGGGGAGTCTGGAGGAGATCAGGGGTCTCGTCATGAGGGGAGTCTGGAGGAGATCAGGGCTCTCGTCATGAGGGGAGTCTGGAGGAGATCAGGGCTCTCGTCATGAGGGGAGTCTGGAGGAGATCAGGGCTCTCGTCATGAGGGGAGTCTGGAGGAGATCAGGGCTCTCGTCATGAGGGGAGTCTGGAGGAGATCAGGGCTCTCGTCATGAGGGGAGTCTGGACGAGATCAGGGCTCTCGTCATGAGGGGAGTCTGGACGAGATCAGGGCTCTCGTCATGAGGGGAGTCTGGACGAGATCAGGGCTCTCGTCATGAGGGGAGTCTGGAGGAGATCAGGGCTCTCGTCATGAGGGCAGTCTGGAGGAGATCAGGGCTCTCGTCATGAGGGGAGTCTGGACGAGATCAAGGCTCTCGTCATGAGGGGAGTCTGGAGGAGATCAGGGCTCTCGTCATGAGGGGAGTCTGGAGATCAGGGCTCTCGTCATGAGGGGAGTCTGGAGGAGATCAGGGCTCTCGTCATGAGGGGAGTCTGGAGGAGATCAGGGCTCTCGTCATGAGGGGAGTCTGGAGGAGATCAGGGGTCTCGTCATGAGGGGAGTCTGGAGGAGATCAGGGCTCTCGTCATGAGGGCAGTCTGGAGGAGATCAGGGCTCTCGTCATGAGGGGAGTCTGGACGAGATCAAGGCTCTCGTCATGAGGGGAGTCTGGAGGAGATCAAGGCTCTCGTCATGAGGGGAGTCTGGAGGAGATCAGGGCTCTCGTCATGAGGGGAGTCTGGAGGAGATCAGGGCTCTCGTCATGAGGGGAGTCTGGAGGAGATCAGGGCTCTCGTCATGAGGGGAGTCTGGAGGAGATCAGGGCTCTCGTCATGAGGGGAGTCTGGAGGAGATCAGGGCTCTCGTCATGAGGAGTCTGGAGGAGATCAGGGCTCTCGTCATGAGGGGAGTCTGGAGGAGATCAGGGCTCTCGTCATGAGGGGAGTCTGGAGGAGATCAGGGCTCTCGTCATGAGGGGAGTCTGGAGGAGATCAGGGCTCTCGTCATGAGGGGAGTCTGGACGAGATCAGGGCTCTCGTCATGAGGGGAGTCTGGACGAGATCAGGGCTCTCGTCATGAGGGGAGTCTGGACGAGATCAGGGCTCTCGTCATGAGGGGAGTCTGGACGAGATCAGGGCTCTCGTCATGAGGGGAGTCTGGACGAGATCAGGGCTCTCGTCATGAGGGGAGTCTGGACGAGATCAGGGCTCTCGTCATGAGGGGAGTCTGGACGAGATCAGGGCTCTCGTCATGAGGGGAGTCTGGACGAGATCAGGGCTCTCGTCATGAGGGGAGTCTGGACGAGATCAGGGCTCTCGTCATGAGGGGAGTCTGGACGAGATCAGGGGTCTCGTCATGAGGGGAGTCTGGACGAGATCAGGGCTCTCGTCATGAGGGCAGTCTGGAGGAGATCAGGGGTCTCGTCATGAGGGGAGTCTGGAGGAGATCAGGGGTCTCGTCATGAGGGGAGTCTGGAGGAGATCAGGGCTCTCGTCATGAGGGCAGTCTGGAGGAGATCAGGGCTCTCGTCATGAGGGCAGTCTGGAGGAGATCAGGGCTCTCGTCATGAGGGCAGTCTGGAGGAGATCAGGGCTCTCGTCATGAGGGGAGTCTGGAGGAGATCAGGGCTCTCGTCATGAGGGGAGTCTGGAGGAGATCAGGGCTCTCGTCATGAGGGGAGTCTGGAGGAGATCAGGGCTCTCGTCATGAGGGGAGTCTGGAGGAGATCAGGGCTCTCGTCATGAGGGGAGTCTGGAGGAGATCAGGGCTCTCGTCATGAGGGGAGTCTGGAGGAGATCAGGGCTCTCGTCATGAGGGCAGTCTGGAGGAGATCAGGGCTCTCGTCATGAGGGGAGTCTGGAGGAGATCAGGGCTCTCGTCATGAGGGGAGTCTGGAGGAGATCAGGGCTCTCGTCATGAGGGGAGTCTGGAGGAGATCAGGGCTCTCGTCATGAGGGGAGTCTGGAGGAGATCAGGGCTCTCGTCATGAGGGGAGTCTGGAGGAGATCAGGGCTCTCGTCATGAGGGCAGTCTGGAGGAGATCAGGGGTCTCGTCATGAGGGCAGTCTGGAGGAGATCAGGGGTCTCGTCATGAGGGGAGTCTGGAGGAGATCAGGGGTCTCGTCATGAGGGGAGTCTGGAGGAGATCAGGGGTCTCGTCATGAGGGGAGTCTGGAGGAGATCAGGGGTCTCGTCATGAGGGGAGTCTGGAGGAGATCAGGGGTCTCGTCATGAGGGGAGTCTGGAGGAGATCAGGGCTCTCGTCATGAGGGGAGTCTGGAGGAGATCAGGGCTCTCGTCATGAGGGGAGTCTGGAGGAGATCAGGGCTCTCGTCATGAGGGGAGTCTGGAGGAGATCAGGGCTCTCGTCATGAGGGGAGTCTGGAGGAGATCAGGGCTCTCGTCATGAGGGGAGTCTGGAGGAGATCAGGGCTCTCGTCATGAGGGCAGTCTGGAGGAGATCAGGGCTCTCGTCATGAGGGGAGTCTGGACGAGATCAGGGCTCTCGTCATGAGGGGAGTCTGGAGGAGATCAGGGCTCTCGTCATGAGGGGAGTCTGGAGGAGATCAGGGCTCTCGTCATGAGGGGAGTCTGGAGGAGATCAGGGGTCTCGTCATGAGGGGAGTCTGGAGGAGATCAGGGGTCTCGTCATGAGACGAGTCTGGAGGAGATTGGGGTTTCAACATGAGGGGTCTGGAGGAGATCAGGGTTTTCGTCATGAGGGGAGTCTGGAGGAGATTGGGGTCTCAACATGAGGGGTCTGGAGGATTCTCATCAAGGGGCAAGGGTTTTCTCTCAGTAATCTGGATGTCTTCAGTATTAGGGTGAGGACATATAAACAGATGATGAGGAGACTCACTACATGAACCAGCAGTCACAAATCTTACCTTCAGGAGGAACCAGCTGGATGTCCGTCTTTAGCAGAACAGGATCTCCCCACGTAGACAAAGCTGGAGACTTGGAATGCTTCTCTCCATAGATCTGCCCTACAGAAGGCAATTCACAGGTTTGTGTTACAGAGAGTCGAGAGCCACACGGCAACCCCGCAGGAGCAACGGCAACCCCAAAGGAGCAACCCCAAAGGAGCAGCCCTGCAGGAGCAACGGCAGCCCCGCAGGAGCAACGGCAACACAGGCACTGGAAAGATCCTAACATCTGGGGATGGAAGATGGAATTACCTCCTTTTTTCACTACAAATGTCCACATGTCCCTCCAACCAAGACTCGGCGCTATCTGACTCCCCAAACTCTTTAACAAGTTCTTGGCCGTGTCCTTAAGATGGAACGAGCCTTCATCCTGCCAGACATTAATGGAGACTTAGAGGAAACAGAGGCCTTTACCATCCTGAGGCAGCACTACAGAGAAATTATGTCTTACTGCAGCACAACAGGGGGGGTGGTTACCATTTGATTGTTCAGTGGTGCAGCCTCAGAAAGAAAAAAAAAAAAAAAGACAGAAAGATCTACGAATCATAAAAGGGAAGGAAAATGAGAAACTCCTGGAGTCACCTTGACTGTGAAGATAAGAATGCGGCCTCGGGCGACCATGTTAAGGAACAGCACCATCGCCTCGTCCTCATGTGGGGAGTACGTGTCAAACACCCTCTTAGCCATAACGTGACCCTGCGCACAGAACACAAAGCCTTCATTATGTATCACAAGGCAGCACCACATCCGGTGACTTCAAGGGCGACCGGTTACTATAGGTATATGGAGGCATGGCTGGAGGTCTCCCTATGATTATCTGAGGGAACGGACGAGAATCCTGTGACCAAAACAGCCATAGGAAAAATCGGCACCCGAGACAATCGGCCCGATCCACCCCTATGGCGTCCTGACAGACTACATATATCACACACACACTGAATAATAGAGGGCACAGAAGGGTACGAGCCTCAATGGAGATCCGGATCCGATACCCTTGTCCAGATGGTGATCAGAGCCACCAATACAAGCATGACACCGGCCTGGAGATAAGGAAGGACTCCGCCACATGATACGGAGCACCCCAGCACCCATCGTACCGTTGCCTGATTCAGGATGATGACATGGATGCCTCTTCCTTGCTCTCTGGCCTCATCTTCAAGCACCTGTAAAAGAGATGAGAGGTTAAGTGGGTACTCTGGTGGAAAAAAAAGATTTTTTTTGTACTCACCGTAAAATCTCTTTCTCGTAGCCTTCTTTGGGGAACACCTTATTGATGGGTATATGCTCTTGCCACTAGGAGGCGCTGACACTAGGAAAAAAAAAAAGTTGGCTCCTCCCTGGCAGGATATACCCGCCCACGTGCAGTGAGGCAATCAGTTTTGTCACAAAGCAGTAGGCGAAGCCAACAAAGAAATATGTCCGAAGGACCCTAGAAAGGAATCCCGCATGGACAACCCAAGAACCGGAAAAACAATAAAAAAATATAAATAAAAAAATAAAAAAAAAGAGGGTGGGTGCGGTGTGTGCTACGAGAAAGACATTTTACGGTGAGTATAAAAAAAATAAAAGATTAGATTAGATAGATATACATTTTTATTTATTTATTTTTATTTTCTAGGTCGTTCATTAGGGGACACCATACTGATGGGACATACCAAAGCAATCCCCTAGGGTGAGGGAAAAACTCGAGACTGTCCATAAGATCTGCGTACGAGACCCCAGGTCCGATACGAACTAGGCCCAGAAACTGAGCTCCCGGAAGATGCCCTGTCCATGGAGATGGACCAGGACGCCAAAGAAGGGACCATCCTATGTAGAGACCTAAGGCACCCGGTCCCTAAAAAGAGACAAGAAAAGGTCAACCAGGAAGCCAGATGGGCTAGAACCATCCCAGAAGCCGATAGGAAACAACCCCCAGGAACCAGTAGGGAGATCAGTGTATGCCTGAGCAGAAGACGTGACAGGAGGTGGAGACCAGAAACCACAGGAAAAAAGAAAGACGGAAATCTGCTCTAGAGAGGTCTGGAGCATGAGAACAAAGACCTGAACAGCTGCAGACCCAAAAACTCCTGTCACAGGGGCCAGTCATGAGCACCAGAAGGTGACAATAGCCAGACTGGTGTAATCCGGATGGCCTGAACGCCCTCTAACTCGGGAGGACATGGACCTAGAAGGATGAAAGGAATGGAATGCTCTGAAAAGGGGGCATCCCAGATACCAGAGAGACAGACATGGAAACTGGAGAAGTCAGAGTCACCTGGAAGACGAATCCCTGAAGAGTAAAGAAAACAGACGTCCACGAAAACACTCTGGACGATAAACTTCCTTGTCGAAACAGGAAGAAGAGAAGAAGTGTAGTATAAAAAGATCGCTCCACCAAATGGGATTGCGGAGGAGACTGGGCCGATCGTTACACATGCCCAAGACCTCAACCATCACCAAGACCCAAAGAACCCCCTGAAAAGAAGGCACACCACAGCATCCTAGGACAGAGTCCAAGCCAAGGAGACTAACTGGTCTTGGACTCCAGGGGACCAGAGCACTCCGAAGAAACATCCCGCCAGAATGGGAACATAGGAGAAACAAAGGGGAACTCAGCTGAGACTCTCAGGTTCTGGGCCTAGGAAGGTTACTCCAGAAGACTATGGAGTCAGTAAATACAACTGACACAGACAAAAGGGAAGGAAGAATGGTAGGACCCGAACAACAGGCGGTGGCTACACAGCTGTCGCCAGCCATACAAGATTACATAGACTCCTCCAACAAAGGATAGAGCCAAGGCTGCGTGAGCTCCATTGCTCTCAATGGAAAAAGACAAAGACCAAGCCAGAACCCCCACTTATATAGTGGGAACAGAGAGATGGCATCATCTTGACTGCAGAAAAAAATTCAACAAAATAGTCCCCCTAGTGAAGCGAAAACAAGGGAGGACGAGAGGAAAGTCAGGTACTGACCATGCCAAGCACCCTGATCCCCATGGCCCTTGTGGAAAGGGGGTTAGCAAAGTGCACTGTAGGAGCAAGGAAATGCTTCCCCACAGCCACCTTGCGTCCCCAGAGGGATCGGAATCCTGCAAACTGGAGCTGGGCAAAAATACAAGGCATGTGGAGAGCCATTCCGGACAATGACAAAGGCAACAGAGTAGGTGCCCGAGCCACCCTGGGCAGAAACCCCAGAAAAGTACCTGGAAGCATAAGGAGGGCTGAACTAACTGTGTCGCCCCATCAGGCCCCATGCCAGAACAGAAGGGCTCAACGGCCTCAGGACTGCAGAAACAAATGCACAGGAAGCCCCAAGGCACACCCCAACAAACAGAAGGAAAGGTGGGATCTACACTTACAGAGCGGCCTTAGCATATGTAGGGACACAGACATATTTACCTCACGACAGTAGGCAGGAAAGGAGGTATGTCTCTAGCAGACCAACATTGCAACCTTAGAAAGTGGAACAGAGTGATGCTGCTGTGAAAGTCCTTGGAACCTGCAGAAAAAAAAAATAAAAAAAATAAAAAAAAACACACCTCATCTCCTAATGGTGCCACACACCAAAACTGCAGGCGCAGACTCAAGAGATGAAGAATGTATGTGGGGCAGGAAACACCCAGACGCAGTCTGACTTACACGTAGAAAAAGTCCAATAAACCCGCAGAGACAAACTCTGCAGAACTTCACCGGAAAGAGAGACACCGGACTGCAGCCGCAGCATCGTCAGAAACAGGGAAGACACAGTCTCGCTATGTGTCATAGGGGCCGTGGCCACGCTGGATCCCGCATACGGAAACACACAGTGACGTGAGATACCAGCCTTCGGACAGAGTAGCAGGCATGCAGAGAGGGACCTGGTAAAGTAGGGAACCCCATGGAATAACACAGGGAGACACAATCGGAACTACACCTTGGAAGTCAAGTAACCATCCACTGAGTGGAAACTGTATGGTAGTTGGCCCGACCAAGCAGTAAGCCATGCGGGAAAACCATCTGGCCGACTGGTATAGGATACCTGAGCGCACAGGGCACTCCATTCAATCTCCAACAGAAAGCGGGGTACTGGAGTGCAGCCCATCCAACGGGCGACCTAGTGGTGTAGAAGACCCAACAGACGAAGGACTGTGACTGGCATCAATCCCGTGTACCTGTAGGGACCCTTCTCCAGATCCCTCACCCAGAAGTGAGGTCCGGGAAACCGGGCAATGTCCGCGGCAGCCGTGAGATCAGAGACAGATGGTGGTGGAAACCATGCAGACAACAGTCTGGCTGAACAAAGAACACTTCCAGGTGCTGGCGAAAAGGGGACAGTCAAATAGGCGATAACTGTGCCCTTTGCCATAGGTGGGAGGGTGGGAAGGCCTAGGAGACAAGGATAGAAACCCTGCCCCCCAGGGAGACAGGGGAAGGCTGAGGAGCCCTGGAATGCATCCCTGTCATCCCAAATAGAGTCCGTAGGGCCCTCTGGGTCAGTTCTACGTACACCGCCCACAGCAGTGGAGAACCGGGACTCCAGACACATCAACCGTGTGATGTGTGACAGGCGGTGTAGGAAACCATGAAGACCACTGTCTGGCTTACTGGTATGGGTCCATAGTAGACAACGAGCGAGTCCCCTTGCACAGAAGTGAGGTACCGGGACTCCAGCCGCCGATACCTCCACTGTGTGATGAGGGGCAAAATACCACTGCTCGTTAAACAGGGGGAGGGGGAGTCTGTATACTCATCTCAGTTGCCACATACTCACCTCCTCAAGATGTGTTCAGCCAGCTTTTTAGTCACCTGCATCACGTCATGCTGAGACAGACAGGACGAGCAGGGAAGATAGGGGGACCCGGACCCTAGGTGAAACCCCAGGCGCTGGCCGTTAGCGGGAATTGGGTTATCGGTGGACACTTTTACGACCCGTGCCCCTTAGCCTCATATGGGGGGGGGGGGCTGGGGGACAGGTAGCGCCATGCTCCTGAACCCCCACCTGAAAATGAAACAAAAAGGAGTAAAAGAACCTGACTAAACAGCCCTTACTAGAAAATAAAAAGAGACTAGGTCTGGGGTGCTCCCAGACCTGTGTCTGCCTCCCGCTAACACTAGCTAAAACTGATTACCTCACTGCAGGTGGGCGGGTATATCCTGCCAGGGAGAAGACTACTTTTTTTCCCTTGTGTCAACGCCTCCTAGTGGCAAGAGCATATACCCATCAGTAAGGTGTCCCCAATGAAGAGCGACCGAGAAACAAGTTTTTTCAAATCAACTGGTGATAGATTTGTAAATTACTTAAATAAAAAAATCTTAACCCTTCCAGTACTTACCAGCTGCTGTATGCTCCACAGGAAGTTGTGTAGTTCTTTTCAGTCTGACCACAGTGCTCTCTGCTGACACCTCTGTCCATGTCAGGAACTGTCCAGAGCAGGAGAGGTTTGTTATGGGGATTTGCTCCTACTGTTAACAGTTCCTGACATGTACAGAGGTGTCAGCAGAGAGCACTGTGGTCAGAAGAAATTCAAAAAGAAAAGAACTTCCTGTGGAGCATACAGCAGCTGATAAGTAATGGAAGGATTAAGATTTTTATATAGAAATCAATTACAAATCTGTATAATTTTCTAGCTCCAGTTGATTTGAGACTGCCGGAGCGCCACTGAGGAGATCGGACCCCCTGCGACCTACAACTTATCTCCTACCCTTTAAATAGGGATATAAGATATTTTTTCAGTGCAGCTCCCATGGATTTAGACATGGACTACATCTCTCTCCAGGCCACTGAAGGGTTAATAGTAATAACAGGTCTCCCTCCAATGATATCCACAGACGACGGGGAGGTCCAGCCATTACCTGATCTCCTGATTATAATGGGGAGTGGCCACCCACGTATGGGTGCAACACCAGGTATAGGGTGAGAGAACCCCATAGTGTGGAAGCGGCCATCACCAGAGGATCACACAATAACTTAAGACCCCCAATAAGGGCACAGTCCTGACCGCACACGAGGATCCGCACTCACCGTCGTCCCATCCACAGCAATGTAAACTTTAGAGCGACTGGAGTAAACTTCTATGTCCAGCACCTTCTTTCCCCCAGAGCCTCGATGAGGGAAATCCACGTTCTGAGCCACGTCCTCTGTACAACAAATATGAAGAGAAATATCACGTAATGGACGAGGAGAAAAAAAGGACGCAGATCAGTAATGAACCTACCATAATCCTGCTCCACGACCTCATTCACTGCTCGCCGCGTGTCCAGAATCAGCTTAATGTTCACAATGACGGTGACGAGAAGGAAGAGAACGGCCGCTGTCTGTAGAGGACGATCAAAAGATACAGATCAGTAATCCTTTATTATACTCCAGAGCTGCACTCACTATTCTGCTGGTGAGGTTGTCAAGGATGCCTTGCAGTGAGGCCTTAAACTGTGAGTGAGTACCGCTGGGCTATTTTGCTGAATGTTGACATAAGCAAATTCCCACCAGACAATGTTGGTATAAATCCCCTTCTCAGCACTGACTCCCAAGGAGTTCCGTTCTTTATTAGAAAATCACATTAGTTTTTACAAATGACAAAAAGGGGAGGGTAAAACTATCGCATCAAATCATCGTTTTATATTCTGATTGGCCATTTGAGTGTGGCGTAGCATAGGTCCCTTATGTTGCCTCTTCTCCATCCTTCCACTAAAGCTCAATGTTTAGACTTCTTGTATCTTCAGACTCCATCCAAGGTTCTCATCTTAATTACAGGCAAAGAGGCAGCGCAAATGTTTTGAATTAAGGAAAACAAAGTTCTTCTGCAATATTGAGCAATAGCATTTAGCAAAGGCATACGAGTAAAGATATAGCGATCAATAAATCAGAATATCATAGACCCAACAATGTCACTGTGTATATACACATTACATTACTTATCCTGTACTGATCCTGAGTTATATCCTGTATTATACCCCAGAGCTGTACTCACTATTCTGCTGTATAGAGGTCACTGTGTATATACATTACATTACTTATCCTGTACTGATCCTGAGTTATATCCTGTATTATACTCCAGAGCTGTACTCACTATTCTGCTGGTGAGATCACTGTGTACATACATTACATTACTTATCCTGTACTGATCCTGAGTTATATCCTGTATTATACTCCAGAGCTGCACTCACTATTCTGCTGGTGAGGTCACTGTGTACATACATTACATTACTTATCCTGTACTGATCCTGAGTTATATCCTGTATTATACCCCAGAGCTGTACTCACTATTCTGCTGTATAGAGGTCACTGTGTATATACATTACATTACTTATCCTGTACTGATCCTGAGTTATATCCTGTATTATACTCCAGAGCTGTACTCACTATTCTGCTGTTCCTCACCTGGCACATCCTTCGTATTGCTCTCTGATTGCTCATCTTGTATTTCCAGGCCAGGTACCAGCTGCGTTTCTTATGGGGTATTGGGGGCTTCCCCTGGGGGTTGGGGTCCCACTTCTCCATAGCTCCCTGGGGGGCTGGAGGCCCCTGTGGCTGCATCACTCTCTGTCCTCTGGTCATGGGCATCTGGGGGTCCCAGGAGGTAACATGAACGCTGAAGAGATGGGGAGACACTACATCAGGTACATGGATAGGGGGGCGGCCTTACTGTCCAGGGGTAGGAGGAGGGGGCGGCGGCCTTACTGTCCAGAGGTAGGAGGAGGGGGCGGCGGCCTTACTGTCCAGGGGTAGGAGGAGAGGGCGGCCTTACTGTCCAGGGGTAGGAGGAGGGGCGGCCTTACTGTCCAGGGGTAGGAGGAGGGGGCGGTCTTACTGTCCAGGGGTAGGAGGAGGGGGTAGTGGGGAGTTTGGTCTTCTCAATTGGATGTTATTAGGGTCCGCTCCCCCCCCCCCCATTAATGGTATCTGCTGAATACATGACTCTGCCCTATACTGTTTGGTCTTCTTGTTGGACGTTATTAGGGTCCGCTCCCCCCCATTAATGGTATCTGCTGAATACGTGACACTGCCCTATAATTTTGGTCGTGTTCACACGGAGGAATATCTGTTCATATTGTTCGGATTTCACAGACACAATCAGACAATGGAATTTCTGCCGCAGAAATACAGCTTCCTGCAAAAAACATAAGAGCGGTCTTATCTTTTGCGGAATCCCAATGAAGTCAATGGGGGTAAATTGTGTGGGAATTCTGTGATCTGAGAACAAAGAAATTCTGCCGCAAAGATTTACTGAACAGAACGAGTGTGAACATAGCCGTACGGGGGGCCACGGAACATTCCCCCAAAGACTCCTCCCCAGACGTGTGCGCTACTTCAAAAGCCCATGAGAACCCAGTATGACCCCCAGAATGAGCCTTCTATGGTCCTGTCCCACCACCACGGTATGACCTTTCAATGGTTACCCCCCCCCCTCAGAATTACCATGTGGGCGTGGCTTTGTAAACCCTCCCTTTTGTTAGGTATAAATAAACATAACCCACACTAGCAAGGGGGATTCTTCCTAAAGCAGGGGGAAGAACGGCGCTGAAGCATCACTGACTTTGTTTTTACACCTATTGCGAACTCGCTATTCTTCAATATTATTACAAGTCTGGATTCTTACAACAGGTCCCCCCCCCCCCCAGTATGACCCTTCTGTGGTCCCCCCCAGTATGACCCTTCTGTGGCCCCAATATGACTCCGACTACAACAACGCAGTTGTCCCCACACGGAACCTCTAGGGGTGAGAGGGCCATAGAAGTGTTGTCCCCGCACGGAGCCTCTAGAGGTGACCAGCCATAGAAGTGTTGTCCCCGCACGGAGCCTCTAGAGGTGACCGGGGCCATAGAAGTGTTGTCCCCGCACGGAGCCTCTAGGGGTGACCGGGGCCATAGAAGTGTTGTCCCCGCACGGAGCCTCTAGAGGTGACCGGGGCCATAGAAGTGTTGTCCCCGCACGGAGCCTCTAGAGGTGACCGGGGGCCATAGAAGTGTTGTCCCCGTACGGAGCCTCTAGAGGTGACCGGGGCCATAGAAGTGTTGTCCCCACACGGAGCCTCTAGAGGTGACCGGGGCCATAGAAGTGTTGTCTCCGCACAGAGCCTCTAGAGGTGACCGGGGCCATAGAAGTGTTGTCCCCGCACGGAGCCTCTAGGGGTGACCGGGGCCATAGAAGTGTTGTCCCCGCACGGAGCCTCTAGGGGTGACCGGGGCCATAGAAGTGTTGTCCCCGCACGGAGCCTCTAGGGGTGACCGGGGCCATAGAAGTGTTGTCTCCGCACGGAGCCTCTAGAGGTGACCGGGGCCATAGAAGTGTTGTCCCCGCACGGAGCCTCTAGGGGTGACCGGGGCCATAGAAGTGTTGTCCCCGCACGGAGCCTCTAGAGGTGACCGGGGCCATAGAAGTGTTGTCCCCGCACGGAGCCTCTAGGGGTGACCGGGCCATAGAAGTGTTGTCCCCGCACGGAGCCTCTAGGGGTGACCGGGCCATAGAAGTGTTGTCCCCGCACGGAGCCTCTAGAGGTGACCGGCCATAGAAGTGTTGTCCCCGCACGGAGCCTCTAGGGGTGACCGGCCATAGAAGTGTTGTCCCCGCACGGAGCCTCTAGGGGGTGACCGGCCATAGAAGTGTTGTCCCCGCACGGAGCCTCTAGGGGTGACCGGGCCATAGAAGTGTTGTCCCCGCACGGAGCCTCTAGGGGTGACCGGGGCCATAGAAGTGTTGTCTCCGCACGGAGCCTCTAGAGGTGACCGGGGCCATAGAAGTGTTGTCCCCGCACGGAGCCTCTAGAGGTGACCGGCCATAGAAGTGTTGTCCCCGCACGGAGCCTCTAGGGGTGACCGGGGCCATAGAAGTGTTGTCCCCGCACGGAGCCTCTAGGGGTGACCGGGCCATAGAAGTGTTGTCCCCGCACGGAGCCTCTAGGGGTGACCGGGGCCATAGAAGTGTTGTCCCCGCACGGAGCCTCTAGGGGTGACCGGGGCCATAGAAGTGTTGTCCCCGCACGGAGCCTCTAGGGGTGACCGGGGCCATAGAAGTGTTGTCCCCGCACGGAGCCTCTAGAGGTGACCGGGCCATAGAAGTGTTGTCCCCGCACGGAGCCTCTAGGGGTGACCGGCCATAGAAGTGTTGTCCCCGCACGGAGCCTCTAGAGGTGACCGGGCCATAGAAGTGTTGTCCCCGCACGGAGCCTCTAGAGGTGACCGGCCATAGAAGTGTTGTCCCCGCACGGAGCCTCTAGGGGTGACCGGGCCATAGAAGTGTTGTCCCCGCACGGAGCCTCTAGGGGTGACCGGGCCATAGAAGTGTTGTCCCGGCACGGAGCCTCTAGGGGTGACCGGGCCATAGAAGTGTTGTCCCCGCACGGAGCCTCTAGGGGTGACCGGCCATAGAAGTGTTGTCCCCGCACGGAGCCTCTAGAGGTGACCGGGCCATAGAAGTGTTGTCCCCGCACGGAGCCTCTAGAGGTGACCGGCCATAGAAGTGTTGTCCCCGCACGGAGCCTCTAGAGGTGACCGGGCCATAGAAGTGTTGTTCCCGCACGGAGCCTCTAGGGGTGACCGGGCCATAGAAGTGTTGTCCCCGCACGGAGCCTCTAGAGGTGACCGGGGCCATAGAAGTGTTGTCCCCGCACGGAGCCTCTAGAGGTGACCGGCCATAGAAGTGTTGTCCCCGCACGGAGCCTCTAGGGGTGACCGGGGCCATAGAAGTGTTGTCCCCGCACGGAGCCTCTAGGGGTGACCGGGCCATAGAAGTGTTGTCCCCGCACGGAGCCTCTAGGGGTGACCGGCCATAGAAGTGTTGTCCCCGCACGGAGCCTCTAGGGGTGAGAGGGCCATAGAAGTGTTGTCCCCGCACGGAGCCTCTAGGGGTGACCGGGGCCATAGAAGTGTTGTCCCCGCACGGAGCCTCTAGGGGTGACCGGCCATAGAAGTGTTGTCCCCGCACGGAGCCTCTAGAGGTGACCGGCCATAGAAGTGTTGTCCCCGCACGGAGCCTCTAGAGGTGACCGGCCATAGAAGTGTTGTCCCCGCACGGAGCCTCTAGGGGTGACCGGGGCCATAGAAGTGTTGTCCCCGCACGGAGCCTCTAGAGGTGACCGGGCCATAGAAGTGTTGTCCCCGCACGGAGCCTCTAGGGGTGACCGGGGCCATAGAAGTGTTGTCCCCGCACGGAGCCTCTAGAGGTGACCGGGGCCATAGAAGTGTTGTCCCCGCACGGAGCCTCTAGAGGTGACCGGGCCATAGAAGTGTTGTCCCCGCACGGAGCCTCTAGGGGTGACCGGGGCCATAGAAGTGTTGTCCCCGCACGGAGCCTCTAGGGGTGACCGGGGCCATAGAAGTGTTGTCCCCGCACGGAGCCTCTAGGGGTGACCGGGGCCATAGAAGTGTTGTCCCCGCACGGAGCCTCTAGAGGTGACCGGCCATAGAAGTGTTGTCCCCGCACGGAGCCTCTAGAGGTGACCGGGGCCATAGAAGTGTTGTCCCCGCACGGAGCCTCTAGAGGTGACCGGCCATAGAAGTGTTGTCCCCGCACGGAGCCTCTAGAGGTGACCGGGGCCATAGAAGTGTTGTCCCCGCACGGAGCCTCTAGGGGTGACCGGCCATAGAAGTGTTGTCCCCGCACGGAGCCTCTAGAGGTGACCGGCCATAGAAGTGTTGTCCCCGCACGGAGCCTCTAGAGGTGACCGGCCATAGAAGTGTTGTCCCCGCACGGAGCCTCTAGAGGTGACCGGGCCATAGAAGTGTTGTCCCCGCACGGAGCCTCTAGGGGTGACCGGGGCCATAGAAGTGTTGTCCCCGCACGGAGCCTCTAGGGGTGACCGGCCATAGAAGTGTTGTCCCCGCACGGAGCCTCTAGAGGTGACCGGCCATAGAAGTGTTGTCCCCGCACGGAGCCTCTAGAGGTGACCGGCCATAGAAGTGTTGTCCCCACACGGAACCTCTAGGGGTGACCGGCCATAGAAGTGTTGTCCCCGCACGGAGCCTCTAGAGGTGACCGGGGCCATAGAAGTGTTGTCCCCGCACGGAGCCTCTAGGGGTGACCGGGCCATAGAAGTGTTGTCCCCGCACGGAGCCTCTAGAGGTGACCGGCCATAGAAGTGTTGTCCCCGCACGGAGCCTCTAGAGGTGACCGGGGCCATAGAAGTGTTGTCCCCGCACGGAGCCTCTAGAGGTGACCGGGGCCATAGAAGTGTTGTCCCCGCACGGAGCCTCTAGGGGTGACCGGCCATAGAAGTGTTGTCCCCGCACGGAGCCTCTAGAGGTGACCGGGGCCATAGAAGTGTTGTCCCCGCACGGAGCCTCTAGGGGTGACCGGCCATAGAAGTGTTGTCCCCGCACGGAGCCTCTAGGGGTGACCGGGGCCATAGAAGTGTTGTCCCCGCACGGAGCCTCTAGAGGTGACCGGGGCCATAGAAGTGTTGTCCCCGCACGGAGCCTCTAGGGGTGACCGGGGCCATAGAAGTGTTGTCCCCGCACGGAGCCTCTAGAGGTGACCGGCCATAGAAGTGTTGTCCCCGCACGGAGCCTCTAGAGGTCACCGGGCCATAGAAGTGTTGTCCCCGCACGGAGCCTCTAGGGGTGACCGGGGCCATAGAAGTGTTGTCCCCGCACGGAGCCTCTAGGGGTGACCGGGGCCATAGAAGTGTTGTCTCCGCACGGAGCCTCTAGGGGTGACCGGGGCCATAGAAGTGTTGTCCCCGCACGGAGCCTCTAGGGGTGACCGGGCCATAGAAGTGTTGTCCCCGCACGGAGCCTCTAGAGGTGACCGGGGCCATAGAAGTGTTGTCCCCGCACGGAGCCTCTAGAGGTGACCGGCCATAGAAGTGTTGTCTCCGCACGGAGCCTCTAGGGGTGACCGGGGGCCATAGAAGTGTTGTCCCCGCACGGAGCCTCTAGGGGTGACCGGGCCATAGAAGTGTTGTCCCCGCACGGAGCCTCTAGGGGTGACCGGCCATAGAAGTGTTGTCCCCGCACGGAGCCTCTAGAGGTGACCGGGCCATAGAAGTGTTGTCCCCGCACGGAGCCTCTAGGGGTGACCGGGGCCATAGAAGTGTTGTCCCCGCACGGAGCCTCTAGAGGTGACCGGGGCCATAGAAGTGTTGTCCCCGCACGGAGCCTCTAGAGGTGACCGGCCATAGAAGTGTTGTCCCCGCACGGAGCCTCTAGGGGTGACCGGGGCCATAGAAGTGTTGTCCCCGCACGGAGCCTCTAGAGGTGACCGGGGCCATAGAAGTGTTGTCCCCGCACGGAGCCTCTAGAGGTGACCGGCCATAGAAGTGTTGTCCCCGCACGGAGCCTCTAGAGGTGACCGGGGCCATAGAAGTGTTGTCCCCGCACGGAGCCTCTAGGGGTGACCGGCCATAGAAGTGTTGTCCCCGCACGGAGCCTCTAGGGGTGACCGGGCCATAGAAGTGTTGTCCCCGCACGGAGCCTCTAGGGGTGACCGGCCATAGAAGTGTTGTCCCCGCTGCTCCCGGTAGTATACTCCTACAGCCCGTTTTCGGCAGACACCATGAAGAGACAGGAGTGGACCCGCACATTACCCGGTGCTGACCTACCGCCGCCTCCCTCTCCGCCGGTACCGGCTGTTCCTCTCATTCTATCCACCAAACCAGCAGCTCTGAGGACGTAAACACGTGACACAAAACGTACAGAAGCGGTCCAATGGGTAAAGGTAATTTAGATGCGTCGCCCCACCCAGGCGAGGAGTTAGCTTGGTTTCTATCGGCCACCGTACACACTAAGGATGCTGTAGCCCCGCCTCCTGGAGGCGGATGGTTATAAATGGCGCATCTGGTTACCTATAGCAGCTGAATACATGGCGGTGTATCTGACGGCTATACGGGGGGGTGGATGGAAGATGTGGGCGTGTCCTATGCGATACAGGTGTCGGGACGGTAATCAATTGTGTAAGACTGAGCGGGAGGAAAAACCCCAATTCTGCCCCCTTCAAGCTTCTATAGGGGCTGTTATTACCCCATAGACCTGTATGACTTCTATAGGATCAGATATTACCTCATAGACCTGTATGACTTCTATAGGATCTGATATTACCTCATAGACCTGTATGACTTCTATAGGATCTGATATTACCTCATAGACCTGTATGACTTCTATAGGATCTGATATTACCTCATAGACCTGTATGACTTCTATAGGATCTGATATTACCTCATAGACCTGTATGACTTCTATAGGATCAGATATTACCTCATAGACCTGTATGATTTCTATAGGATCTGATATTACCTCATAGACCTGTATGATTTCTATAGGATCTGATATTATCTCATAGACCTGTATGACTTCTATAGGATCTGATATTACCTCATAGATCTGTATGACTTCTATAGGATCTGATATTACCTCATAGACCTGTATGATTTCTATAGGATCTGATATTACCTCATAGACCTGTATGACTTCTATAGGATCAGATATTACCTCATAGACCTGTATGATTTCTATAGGATCTGATATTACCTCATAGACCTGTATGACTTCTATAGGATCAGATATTACCTCATAGACCTGTATGACTTCTATAGGATCAGATATTACCTCATAGACCTGTATGACTTCTATAGGATCAGATATTACCTCATAGACCTGTATGACTTCTATAGGATCAGATATTACCTCATAGACCTGTATGACTTCTATAGGAGCAGATATTACCTCATAGACCTGTATGATTTCTATAGGATCAGATTTTACCTCATAGATCTGTATGACTTCTATAGGATCTGATATTACCTCATAGACCTGTATGACTTCTATAGGATCTGATATTACCCTTATAGATCTGTATGATTTCTATAGGATCAGATATTACCTCATAGATCTGTATGACTTCTATAGGATCTGATATTACCTCATAGACCTGTATGACTTCTATAGGATCAGATATTACCTCATAGACCTGTATGACTTCTATAGGATCAGATATTACCTCATAGATCTGTATGACTTCTATAGGATCTGATATTACCTCATAGACCTGTATGACTTCTATAGGATCTGATATTACCCTTATAGATCTGTATGATTTCTATAGGATCAGATATTACCTCATAGATCTGTATGACTTCTATAGGATCTGATATTACCTCATAGACCTGTATGACTTCTATAGGATCTGATATTACCTCATAGACCTGTATGACTTCTATAGGATCTGATATTACCTCATAGACCTGTATGATTTCTGTAGGATCAGATATTACCTCATAGACCTGTATGATTTCTATAGGATCTGATATTACCTCATAGACCTGTATGATTTCTATAGGATCAGATATTACCTCATAGACCTGTATGATTTCTATAGGATCAGATATTACCTCATAGACCTGTATGATTTCTATAGGATCAGATATTACCTCATAGACCTGTATGACTTCTATAGGATCTGATATTACCTCATAGACCTGTATGATTTCTATAGGATCTGATATTACCTCATAGACCTGTATGACTTCTATAGGATCTGATATTACCTCATAGATCTGTATGACTTCTATAGGATCTGATATTACCCTTATAGATCTGTATGACTTCTATAGGATCTGATATTACCCTTATAGATATGTATGACTTCTATAGGATGAGATATTACCCTTATAGATATGTATGACTTCTATAGGATCAGATATTACCTCATAGACCTGTATGATTTCTATAGGGGCTGTTATTACCTCATAGATCTGTATGACTTCTATAGGATCAGATATTACCTCATAGACCTGTATGACTTCTATAGGATCTGATATTACCTCATAGACCTGTATGACTTCTATAGGATCTGATATTACCTCATAGACCTGTATGATTTCTATAGGATCTGATATTACCTCATAGACCTGTATGACTTCTATAGGATCAGATATTACCTCATAGACCTGTATGATTTCTATAGGATCTGATATTACCTCATAGACCTGTATGACTTCTATAGGATCTGATATTACCTCATAGACCTGTATGACTTCTAAAGGATCAGATATTACCTCATAGACCTGTATGATTTCTATAGGATCTGATATTACCTCATAGACCTGTATGACTTCTATAGGATCTGATATTATCTCATAGACCTGTATGACTTCTATAGGATCAGATATTACCTCATAGACCTGTATGACTTCTATAGGATCTGATATTACCTCATAGACCTGTATGACTTCTATAGGATCTGATATTGTCTCATAGACCTGTATGATTTCTATAGGATCAGATATTACCTCATAGACCTGTATGATTTCTATAGGATCTGATATTACCTCATAGACCTGTATGACTTCTATAGGATCAGATATTACCTCATAGGATATAGGATCTGATATTACCTCATAGACCTGTATGACTTCTATAGGATCAGATATTACCTCATAGACCTGTATGACTTCTATAGGATCTGATATTACCTCATAGACCTGTATGACTTCTATAGGATCTGATATTACCTCATAGACCTGTATGACTTCTATAGGATCTGATATTACCTCATAGACCTGTATGACTTCTATAGGATCTGATATTACCTCATAGACCTGTATGACTTCTAAAGGATCAGATATTACCTCATAGACCTGTATGACTTCTATAGGATCAGATATTACCTCATAGGATATAGGATCAGATATTACCTCATAGACCTGTATGACTTCTATAGGATCAGATATTACCTCATAGACCTGTATGATTTCTATAGGATCTGATATTACCTCATAGACCTGTATGATTTCTATAGGATCTGATATTACCTTATAGATCTGTATGACTTCTATAGGATCTGATATTACCTCATAGACCTGTATGATTTCTATAGGATCTGATATTACCTCATAGACCTGTATGACTTCTATAGGATCAGATATTACCTCATAGACCTGTATGATTTCTATAGGGGCTGTTATTACCTCATAGACCTGTATGATTTCTATAGGATCTGATATTACCTCATAGACCTGTATGACTTCTATAGGATCAGATATTACCTCATAGACCTGTATGATTTCTGTAGGATCAGATATAACCTCATAGACCTGTATGATTTCTATAGGATCTGATATTATCTCATAGACCTGTATGATTTCTATAGGATCTGATATTACCTCATAGACCTGTATGATTTCTATAGGATCTGATATTACCTCATAGACCTGTATGATTTCTATAGGATCTGATATTACCTCATAGACCTGTATGACTTCTATAGGATCAGATATTACCTCATAGACCTGTATGATTTCTATAGGATCAGATATTACCTCATAGACCTGTATGATTTCTATAGGATCTGATATTATCTCATAGACCTGTATGACTTCTATAGGATCTGATATTACCTCATAGACCTGTATGATTTCTATAGGATCAGATATTACCTCATAGACCTGTATGATTTCTATAGGATCAGATATTACCTCATAGACCTGTATGATTTCTATAGGATCTGATATTATCTCATAGACCTGTATGACTTCTATAGGATCTGATATTACCTCATAGACCTGTATGATTTCTATAGGATCAGATATTACCTCATAGACCTGTATGATTTCTATAGGATCAGATATTACCTCATAGACCTGTATGACTTCTATAGGATCAGATATTACCTCATAGACCTGTATGATTTCTATAGGATCAGATATTACCTCATAGACCTGTATGATTTCTATAGGATCAGATATTACCTCATAGACCTGTATGATTTCTATAGGATCTGATATTACCTCATAGACCTGTATGACTTCTATAGGATCAGATATTACATCATAGACCTGTATGATTTCTATAGGATCTGATATTACCTCATAGACCTGTATGACTTCTATAGGATCAGATATTACCTCATAGACCTGTATGACTTCTATAGGATCTGATATTACCTCATAGACCTGTATGACTTCTATAGGATCAGATATTACCTCATAGACCTGTATGATTTCTATAGGATCTGATATTACCTCATAGACCTGTATGATTTCTATAGGATCAGATATTACCTCATAGACCTGTATGATTTCTATAGGATCAGATATTACCTCATAGACCTGTATGACTTCTATAGGATCAGATATTACCTCATAGATCTGTATGACTTCTATAGGATCTGATATTACCTCATAGACCTGTATGACTTCTATAGGATCAGATATTACCTCATAGATCTGTATGACTTCTATAGGATCAGATATTACCTCATAGACCTGTATGATTTCTATAGGATCAGATATAACCTCATAGACCTGTATGACTTCTATAGGATCAGATATAACCTCATAGACCTGTATGATTTCTATAGGATCAGATATTACCTCATAGACCTGTATGACTTCTATAGGATCAGATATTACCTCATAGACCTGTATGATTTCTATAGGATCTGATATTACCTCATAGACCTGTATGATTTCTATAGGATCAGATATTACCTCATAGACCTGTATGACTTCTATAGGATCAGATATTACCTCATAGACCTGTATGATTTCTATAGGATCAGATATTACCTCATAGACCTGTATGACCTCTATAGGATCAGATATTACCTCATAGACCTGTATGATTTCTATAGGATCTGATATTACCTCATAGACCTGTATGACTTCTATAGGATCTGATATTACCTCATAGACCTGTATGACTTCTATTGGATCAGATATTACCTCATAGACCTGTATGACTTCTATAGGATCTGATATTACCTCATAGACCTGTATGACTTCTATTGGATCAGATATTACCTCATAGACCTGTATGATTTCTATAGGATCAGATATTACCTCATAGACCTGTATGATTTCTATAGGATCTGATATTACCTCATAGATCTGTATGATTTCTATAGGATCAGATATTACCTCATAGACCTGTATGATTTCTATAGGATCAGATATTACCTCATAGACCTGTATGATTTCTATAGGATCTGATATTACCTCATAGACCTGTATGACTTCTATAGGATCTGATATTACCTCATAGACCTGTATGACTTCTATTGGATCAGATATTACCTCATAGACCTGTATGATTTCTATAGGATCAGATATTACCTCATAGACCTGTATGACTTCTATAGGATCAGATATTACCTCATAGACCTGTATGACTTCTATAGGATCAGATATAACCTCATAGACCTGTATGACTTCTATAGGATCTGATATTATCTCATAGACCTGTATGATTTCTATAGGATCAGATATTACCTCATAGACCTGTATGATTTCTATAGGATCTGATATTACCTCATAGACCTGTATGACTTCTATAGGATCAGATATTACCTCATAGGATATAGGATCTGATATTACCTCATAGACCTGTATGACTTCTATAGGATCAGATATTACCTCATAGACCTGTATGGCTTCTATAGGATCTGATATTACCTCATAGATATGTATGACTTCTATAGGATCTGATATTACCCTTATAGATCTGTATGATTTCTATAGGATCTGATATTACCTCATAGATCTGTATGACTTCTATAGGATCAGATATTACCTCATAGGCCTGTGTGACTTCTATAGGATCAGATATTACCTCATAGACCTGTATGACTTCTATAGGATCTGATATTGTCTCATAGACCTGTATGACTTCTATAGGATCAGATATTACCTCATAGACCTGTATGACTTCTATAGGATCTGATATTACCCTTATAGATATGTATGACTTCTATAGGATCTGATATTACCCTTATAGATCTGTATGACTTCTATAGGATCTGATATTACCTCATAGACCTGTATGACTTCTATAGGATCAGATATTACCTCATAGATCTGTATGACTTCTATAGGATCTGATATTACCTCATAGACCTGTATGACTTCTATAGGATCTGATATTACCCTTATAGATATGTATGACTTCTATAGGTTCTGATATTACTCTTATAGATATGTATGACTTCTATAGGATCTGATATTACCCTTATAGATCTGTATGACTTCTATAGGATCTGATATTACCCTTATAGATCTGTATGACTTCTATAGGATCAGATATTATCCTTATAGATCTGTATGACTTCTATAGGATCAGATATTATCCTTATAGATCTGTATGACTTCTATAGGATCTGATATTACCCTTATAGATCTGTATGACTTCTATAGGATCTGATATTACCCTTATAGATCTGTATGACTTCTATAGGATCTGATATTACCTCATAGACCTGTATGACTTCTATAGGATCTGATATTACCCTTATAGATATGTATGACTTCTATAGGATCTGATATTACCCTTATAGATCTGTATGACTTCTATAGGATCTGATATTACCTCATAGACCTGTATGACTTCTATAGGATCAGATATTACCTCATAGATCTGTATGACTTCTATAGGATCTGATATTACCTCATAGATCTGTATGACTTCTATAGGATCTGATATTACCTCATAGACCTGTATGACTTCTATAGGATCAGATATTACCTCATAGATCTGTATGACTTCTATAGGATCAGATATTACCTCATAGATCTGTATGACTTCTATAGGATCTGATATTACCTCATAGACCTGTATGGCTTCTATAGGATCTGATATTACCCTTATAGATATGTATGACTTCTATAGGTTCTGATATTACTCTTATAGATATGTATGACTTCTATAGGATCTGATATTACCCTTATAGATCTGTATGACTTCTATAGGATCTGATATTACCCTTATAGATCTGTATGACTTCTATAGGATCAGATATTATCCTTATAGATCTGTATGACTTCTATAGGATCAGATATTATCCTTATAGATCTGTATGACTTCTATAGGATCTGATATTACCCTTATAGATCTGTATGACTTCTATAGGATCTGATATTACCCTTATAGATCTGTATGATTTCTATAGGATCTGATATTACCTCATAGACCTGTATGACTTCTATAGGATCAGATATTACCTCATAGGATATAGGATCTGATATTACCTCATAGACCTGTATGACTTCTATAGGATCAGATATTACCTCATAGACCTGTATGGCTTCTATAGGATCTGATATTACCTCATAGATATGTATGACTTCTATAGGATCTGATATTACCCTTATAGATCTGTATGATTTCTATAGGATCTGATATTACCTCATAGATCTGTATGACTTCTATAGGATCAGATATTACCTCATAGGCCTGTGTGACTTCTATAGGATCAGATATTACCTCATAGACCTGTGTGACTTCTATAGGATCTGATATTGTCTCATAGACCTGTATGACTTCTATAGGATCAGATATTACCTCATAGACCTGTATGACTTCTATAGGATCTGATATTACCCTTATAGATATGTATGACTTCTATAGGATCTGATATTACCCTTATAGATCTGTATGACTTCTATAGGATCTGATATTACCTCATAGACCTGTATGACTTCTATAGGATCAGATATTATCCTTATAGATCTGTATGACTTCTATAGGATCTGATATTACCCTTATAGATCTGTATGACTTCTATAGGATCTGATATTACCCTTATAGATCTGTATGACTTCTATAGGATCAGATATTATCCTTATAGATCTGTATGACTTCTATAGGATCTGATATTACCCTTATAGATCTGTATGACTTCTATAGGATCAGATATTATCCTTATAGATCTGTATGACTTCTATAGGATCAGATATTACCTCATAGATCTGTATGACTTCTATAGGATCAGATATTACCCTTATAGATCTGTATGACTTCTATAGGATCTGATATTACCCTTATAGATCTGTATGACTTCTATAGGATCTGATATTACCCTTATAGATATGTATGACTTCTATAGGATCTGATATTACCCTTATAGATATGTATGACTTCTATAGGATCTGATATTACCCTTATAGATCTGTATGACTTCTATAGGATCTGATATTACCCTTATAGATATGTATGACTTCTATAGGATCTGATATTACCCTTATAGATATGTATGACTTCTATAGGATCTGATATTACCCTTATAGATCTGTATGACTTCTATAGGATCAGATATTATCCTTATAGATCTGTATGACTTCTATAGGATCAGATATTACCTCATAGATCTGTATGACTTCTATAGGATCAGATATTACCCTTATAGATCTGTATGACTTCTATAGGATCTGATATTACCCTTATAGATCTGTATGACTTCTATAGGATCTGATATTACCCTTATAGATATGTATGACTTCTATAGGATCTGATATTACCCTTATAGATATGTATGACTTCTATAGGATCTGATATTACCCTTATAGATCTGTATGACTTCTATAGGATCTGATATTACCCTTATAGATATGTATGACTTCTATAGGATCAGATATTACCCTTATAGATATGTATGACTTCTATAGGATCTGATATTACCCTTATAGATCTGTATGACTTCTATAGGGGCTGATAGGAAGTTGTGGGAGATGGAGTTGCAGTCGTCCTGCGGTGATGATGGGTTATGAAGCTGTTGTAGATATTCACCACTTTTCCCGACACTATAGATACATTGCCCTTTGGGATTTTGTGTTTATGCCATTTAGCAGTGTCCTTCAATTAGTCCACATTCTCCCCTCCCCCACCTATATATACAAGAGTGAAATGTTCCTGTAATCTGTGCACCCCTCCGCTGAAGTTACTGGGGGGGTCCTGAGGTTGTGGGGTGCCTTGTTATGAAGAGCTTATCAGGCGCAGTGGGGTGGGGGAGCTGTAGTATTTTTGGATCCTCTTTCTCCCTGGCTGATTGTGTCACTATGATAGAGATCAGGAGCCGTCGGGTGACCTAGTTCTCGCTGAGCTCAGGACATGTTGATCTGCATTGCTGATCGCATCATTGCCCCCAGACACAGCGCCCCCACTCCTCCTGAGCCCCTAATGCCAACAAAGTACATGGGAAAGATAACATTACAGGTGACCTCACATGTATACAGCGCCGTCCTCTATAGATAACATTACAGGTGACATCACGTGTATACAGCGTCCTCTATAGATAACATTACAGGTGACATCACGTGTATACAGCGCCGTCCTCTATAGATAACATTACAGGTGACCTCACATGTATACAGCGCCGTCCTCTATATAGATAACATTACAGGTGACATCACGTGTATACAGCGCCGTCCTCTATAGATAACATTACAGGTGATATCACGTGTATACAGCGTCCTCTATAGATAACATTACAGGTGACATCACGTGTATACAGCGTCCTCTATAGATAACATTACAGGTGACATCACGTGTATACAGCCCCGTCCTCTATAGATAACATTACAGGTGACATCACGTGTATACAGCGTCCTCTATAGATAACATTACAGGTGACATCACGTGTATACAGCGCCGTCCTCTATAGATAACATTACAGGTGACATCACGTGTATACAGCGCCGTCCTCTATAGATAACATTACAGGTGACATCACGTGTATACAGCGCCGTCCTCTATAGATAACATTACAGGTGACATCACGTGTATACAGCGCCGTCCTCTATAGATAACATTACAGGTGACATCACGTGTATACAGCGCCGTCCTCTATAGATAATATTACAGGTGACATCACGTGTATACAGCGCCGTCCTCTATAGATAACATAACAGGTGACATCACGTGTATACAGCCCCGTCCTCTATAGATAACATTACAGGTGACATCACGTGTATACAGCGCCGTCCTCTATAGATAACATTACAGGTGACATCACGTGTATACAGCGTCCTCTATAGATAACATTACAGGTGACATCACGTGTATACAGCGCCATCCTCTATAGATAACATTACAGGTGACATCACGTGTATACAGCGTCCTCTATAGATAACATTACAGGTGACCTCACGTGTATACAGCGTCCTCTATATAGATAACATTACGGGTGACATCACGTGTATACAGCGTCCTCTATAGATAACATTACGGGTGACATCACGTGTATACAGCGTCCTCTATAGATAACATTACAGGTGACATCACGTGTATACAGCGCCGTCCTCTATAGATAACATTACAGGTGACATCACGTGTATACAGCGTCCTCTAGATAACATTACAGGTGACATCACGTGTATACAGCGCCGTCCTCTATAGATAACATTACAGGTGACATCACGTGTATACAGCGCAGTCTTCTATAGATAACATTACAGGTGACATCACGTGTATACAGAGCAGTCCTCTATAGATAACATTACAGGTGACATCACGTGTATACAGCGCAGTCCTCTATAGATAACATTACAGGTGACATCACGTGTATACAGCGCAGTTGTTACGCCTAGCGCTCCGGGTCCCCGCTCCTCCCCGGAGCGCTCACGGCGTCTCTCTCCCCGCAGCGCCCCGGTCAGTCCCGCTGACCGGGAGCGCTGCACTGTCATGGCAGTCGGGGATGCGATTCGCACAGCGGGACGCGCCCGCTCGCGAATCGCATCCCAGGTCACTTACCCGTCCCGGTCCCCTGCTGTCATCTGCTGGCGCGCGCGGCTCCGCTCTCTAGGGCGCGCGCGCGCCAGCTCTCTGCGACTTAAAGGGCCAGCGCACCAATGATTGGTGCCTGGCCCAATTAGCTTAATTGGCTCCCATCTGCTCCCTGCCTTTATCTGACCTCCTCCCATGCACTCCCTTGCCGGATCTTGTTGCCTTGTGCCAGTGAAAGCGTTTAGTGTGTCCAAAGCCTGTGTACCTGAACTTCTGCTACCCATCCTGACTACGAACCTTGCCGCCTGCCCCCGACCTTCTGCTACGTCTGACCTTGCCTCTGCCTAGTCCTTCTGTCCCACGCCTTCTCAGCAGTCAGCGAGGTAGAGCCGTTGCTAGTGGATACGACCTGGTTGCTACTGCCGCAGCAAGACCATCCCGCTTTGCGGCGGGCTCTGGTGAATACCAGTAGCCTCTTAGAACCGGTCCACTAGCACGGTCCACGCCAATCCCTCGCTGACACAGAGGATCCACTACCTGGAAGCCGAATCGTGACAGTAGATCCGGCCATGGATCCCGCTGAGGTGCCGCTGCCAAGTCTCGCTGATCTTCCCACGGTGGTCGCTCAGCAATCGCAGCAGATTGCCCAACAAGGACAGCAGCTGTCGCAGTTGACCGCCATGTTACAGCAAATTCTGCCTCTGCTACAGCAGCAACCATCTCCTCCGCCAGCTCCTGCACCTCCTCCGCAGCGAGTGGCCGCTCCTAACCTCCGCTTGTCCCTGCCGGACAAATTTGATGGGGACTCCAGACTCTGCCGTGGATTTTTGTCTCAGTGTTCCCTGCATATGGAGATGTTGTCAGACTTGTTTCCTACAGAACGGTCTAAGGTGGCGTTCGTAGTGAGCCTTCTTTCAGGAAAGGCCTTGTCTTGGGCCACACCGCTCTGGGACCGCAACGATCCTGCCACAGCCACAGTCCAGTCCTTCTTTGCTGAAGTCCGAAGTGTCTTTGAGGAACCTGCCCGAGCCTCTTCTGCTGAGACTGCCTTGCTGAACCTGGTCCAGGGTAATTCTTCCGTTGGCGAGTACGCCATACAATTCCGTACTTTTGCTTCTGAACTATCCTGGAATAATGAGGCTCTCTGCGCGACCTTTAAAAAAGGCCTATCCAGTCGCATCAAGGATGTGCTGGCCGCACGAGAGATTCCTGCCAACCTCCAAGAACTCATCCATCTAGCTACCCGCATTGACATGCGTTTTTCTGAGCGACACCAAGAGCTCCGCCAGGAAAAAGACTTAGATCTCTGGGCACCTCTCCCACAGCATCCTTTGCAGTCTATGCCTGGGCCTCCCACCGAGGAGGCCATGCAAGTGGATCGGTCTCGCCTGACCCAGGAAGAGAGGAATCGCCGTAGAGAAGAAAATCTCTGTCTGTACTGTGCCAGTACCGAGCATTTCTTGGTGGATTGCCCTATCCGTCCTCCACGCCTGGGAAACGCACGCACGCACCCAGCTCACGTGGGTGTGGCATCTCTTGGTTCTAAGTCTTCTTCTCCACGTCTCACGGTGCCCGTGCGGATTTCTCCTACAGCCAACTCCTCCCTCTCAGCCGTGGCCTGCTTGGACTCTGGTGCCTCCGGGAATTTTATTGTGGAGTCCTTTGTTAATAAATTCAGCATCCCGGTGACCCGTCTCGCCAAACCGCTCTACATTTCCGCGGTCAACGGAGCCAGATTGGACTGCACCGTGCGTTACCGCACAGAACCCCTCCTGATGTCTATCGGACCCCACCACGAAAGGATTGAGTTCTTCATTCTCCCCAGTTGTACCTCTGAGGTCCTCCTCGGTCTGCCATGGCTCCGGCTTCATTCCCCCACCCTTGATTGGACCACCGGGGAGATAAAGAACTGGGACTCTGCCTGCCATAGGAAGTGCCTCTCCCCCCCTCCCAGTCCCGTCAGGCAAACCTCTGTGCCTCCTCATGGCCCCCGTCCTGGTGTCACACTGCCCCGTGCCAGGCTTCGCCCTCTGCCCTCCCTCCCCATTCCCACTCCTGCTGTACTGCCTGCCGTTGAGGAAACCCTCCATTTTTTCCCGGTGTCCTCATCCCAGGGGAGGCAGTTGCCGGTCAAAGAAAAGGGGAGACCTAAGGGGGGGGGTACTGTTACGCCTAGCGCTCCGGGTCCCCGCTCCTCCCCGGAGCGCTCACGGCGTCTCTCTCCCCGCAGCGCCCCGGTCAGTCCCGCTGACCGGGAGCGCTGCACTGTCATGGCCGTCGGGGATGCGATTCGCACAGCGGGACGCGCCCGCTCGCGAATCGCATCCCAGGTCACTTACCCGTCCCGGTCCCCTGCTGTCATCTGCTGGCGCGCGCGGCTCCGCTCTCTAGGGCGCGCGCGCGCCAGCTCTCTGCGACTTAAAGGGCCAGCGCACCAATGATTGGTGCCTGGCCCAATTAGCTTAATTGGCTCCCATCTGCTCCCTGCCTTTATCTGACCTCCTCCCATGCACTCCCTTGCCGGATCTTGTTGCCTTGTGCCAGTGAAAGCGTTTAGTGTGTCCAAAGCCTGTGTACCTGAACTTCTGCTACCCATCCTGACTACGAACCTTGCCGCCTGCCCTCGACCTTCTGCTACGTCTGACCTTGCCTCTGCCTAGTCCTTCTGTCCCACGCCTTCTCAGCAGTCAGCGAGGTAGAGCCGTTGCTAGTGGATACGACCTGGTTGCTACTGCCGCAGCAAGACCATCCCGCTTTGCGGCGGGCTCTGGTGAAAACCAGTAGCCTCTTAGAACCGGTCCACTAGCACGGTCCACGCCAATCCCTCGCTGACACAGAGGATCCACTACCTGGAAGCCGAATCGTGACAGCAGTCCTCTATAGATAACATTACAGGTGACATCACGTGTATACAGCGCAGTCCTCTATAGATAACATTACAGGTGACATCAGGTGTATACAGCGCCATTCTCTATAGATAACATTACAGGTGACATCACGTGTATACAGCGCCGTCCTCTATAGATAACATTACAGGTGACATCACGTGTATACAGCACCGTCCTCTATAGATAACATTACAGGTGACATCACGTGTATACAGCACCGTCCTCTATAGATAACATTACGGGTGACCTCACGTGTATACAGCGTCCTCTATATAGATAACATTACGGGTGACATCACGTGTATACAGCGTCCTCTATAGATAACATTACAGGTGACATCACGTGTATACAGCGTCCTCTATAGATAACATTACAGGTGACATCACGTGTATACAGCGTCCTCTATAGATAACATTACAGGTGACATCACGTGTATACAGCGTCCTCTATAGATAACATTACAGGTGACATCACGTGTATACAGCGTCCTCTATAGATAACATTACAGGTGACATCACGTGTATACAGTGCCGTCCTCTATAGATAACATTACAGGTGACATCACGTGTATACAGCGTCCTCTAGATAACATTACAGGTGACATCACGTGTATACAGCGCAGTCCTCTATAGATAACATTACAGGTGACATCACGTGTATACAGTGCCGTCCTCTATAGATAACATTACAGGTGACATCACGTGTATACAGCATCCTCTATAGATAACATTACAGGTGACATCACGTGTATACAGCGTCCTCTATAGATAACATTACAGGTGACATCACGTGTATACAGCGCAGTCTTCTATAGATAACATTACAGGTGACATCACGTGTATACAGCGTCCTCTATAGATAACATTACAGGTGACATCACGTGTATACAGCGTCCTCTATAGATAACATTACAGGTGACATCACGTGTATACAGCGCAGTCCTCTATAGATAACATTACAGGTGACATCACGTGTATACAGCGCCGTCCTCTATAGATAACATTACAGGTGACATCACGTGTATACAGCGCCGTCCTCTATAGATAACATTACAGGTGACATCACGTGTATACAGCCCCGTCCTCTATATAGATAACATTACAGGTGACATCACGTGTATACAGCCCCGTCCTCTATAGATAACATTACAGGTGACATCACGTGTATACAGCGCCGTCCTCTATAGATAACATTACAGGTGACATCACGTGTATACAGCGCCGTCCTCTATAGATAACATTACAGGTGACATCACGTGTATACAGCGTCCTCTATAGATAACATTACAGGTGACATCACGTGTATACAGCGCCGTCCTCTATAGATAACATTACAGGTGACATCACGTGTATACAGCATCCTCTATAGATAACATTACAGGTGACATCACGTGTATACAGCGTCCTCTATAGATAACATTACAGGTGACATCACGTGTATACAGCCCCGTCCTCTATAGATAACATTACAGGTGACATCACGTGTATACAGCCCCGTCCTCTATAGATAACATTACAGGTGACATCACGTGTATACAGCATCCTCTATAGATAACATTACAGGTGACATCACGTGTATACAGCGTCCTCTATAGATAACATTACAGGTGACATCACGTGTATACAGCGTCCTCTATAGATAACATTACAGGTGACATCACGTGTATACAGCACCGTCCTCTATAGATAACATTACAGGTGACATCACGTGTATACAGCGTCCTCTATAGATAACATTACAGGTGACATCACGTGTATACAGCGCCGTCCTCTATATAGATAACATTACAGGTGACATCACGTGTATACAGCATCCTCTATAGATAACATTACAGGTGACATCACGTGTATACAGCACCGTCCTCTATAGATAACATTACAGGTGACATCACGTGTATACAGCGTCCTCTATAGATAACATTACAGGTGACATCACGTGTATACAGCATCCTCTATAGATAACATTACAGGTGACATCACGTGTATACAGCCCCGTCCTCTATAGATAACATTACAGGTGACATCACGTGTATACAGCGCCGTCCTCTATAGATAACATTACAGGTGACATCACGTGTATACAGCATCCTCTATAGATAACATTACAGGTGACATCACGTGTATACAGCGCCGTCCTCTATAGATAACATTACAGGTGACATCACGTGTATACAGCCCCGTCCTCTATATAGATAACATTACAGGTGACATCACGTGTATACAGCATCCTCTATAGATAACATTACAGGCGACATCACGTGTATACAGCGCCGTCCTCTATAGATAACATTACAGGCGACATCACGTGTATACAGCGCCGTCCTCTATAGATAACATTACAGGCGACATCACGTGTATACAGCGCCGTCCTCTATAGATAACATTACAGGCGACATCACGTGTATACAGCGCAGTCCTCTATAGATAACATTACAGGTGACATCACGTGTATACAGCGTCCTCTATCGATAACATTACAGGCGACATCACGTGTATACAGCGCAGTCCTCTATAGATAACATTACAGGCGACATCACGTGTATACAGCGCAGTCCTCTATAGATAACATTACAGGCGACATCACGTGTATACAGCGCAGTCCTCTATAGATAACATTACAGGTGACATCACGTGTATACAGCGTCCTCTATCGATAACATTACAGGTGACATCACGTGTATACAGCATCCTCTATAGATAACATTACAGGTGACATCACGTGTATACAGCGTCCTCTATAGATAACATTACAGGTGACATCACGTGTATACAGCGCAGTCCTCTATAGATAACATTACAGGTGACATCACGTGTATACAGCGTCCTCTATAGATAACATTACAGGTGACATCACGTGTATACAGCGTCCTCTATAGATAACATTACAGGTGACATCACGTATATACAGCGTCCTCTATAGATAACATTACAGGTGACCTCACGTGTATACAGCGCCGTCCTCTATAGATAACATTACAGGTGACCTCACGTGTATACAGCGTCCTCTATAGATAACATTACAGGTGACATCACGTGTATACAGCGCCGTCCTCTATAGATAACATTACAGGTGACATCACGTGTATACAGCGTCCTCTATAGATAACATTACAGGTGACATCACGTGTATACAGCGTCCTCTATAGATAACATTACAGGTGACATCACGTGTATACAGCGTCCTCTATAGATAACATTACAGGTGACATCACGTGTATACAGCGTCCTCTATATAGATAACATTACAGGTGACATCACATGTATACAGCGCCGTCCTCTATAGATAACATTACAGGTGACATCACGTGTATACAGCGTCCTCTATAGATAACATTACAGGTGACATCACGTGTATACAGCGCCGTCCTCTATAGATAACATTACAGGTGACATCACGTGTATACAGCGCCGTCCTCTATAGATAACATTACAGGTGACATCACGTGTATACAGCGCAGTCCTCTATAGATAACATTACAGGTGACATCACGTGTATACAGCCCCGTCCTCTATATAGATAACATTACAGGTGACATCACGTGTATACAGCGCCGTCCTCTATAGATAACATTACAGGTGACATCACGTGTATACAGCACCGTCCTCTATAGATAACATTACAGGTGACATCACGTGTATACAGCGTCCTCTATAGATAACATTACAGGTGACATCACGTGTATACAGCGTCCTCTATAGATAACATTACAGGTGACATCACGTGTATACAGCGTCCTCTATAGATAACATTACAGGTGACATCACGTGTATACAGCACCGTCCTCTATAGATAACATTACAGGTGACATCACGTGTATACAGCACCGTCCTCTATAGATAACATTACAGGTGACATCACGTGTATACAGCGTCCTCTATAGATAACATTACAGGTGACATCACGTGTATACAGCGCCGTCCTCTATATAGATAACATTACAGGTGACATCACGTGTATACAGCATCCTCTATAGATAACATTACAGGTGACATCACGTGTATACAGCGTCCTCTATAGATAACATTACAGGTGACATCACGTGTATACAGCATCCTCTATAGATAACATTACAGGTGACATCACGTGTATACAGCACCGTCCTCTATAGATAACATTACAGGTGACATCACGTGTATACAGCACCGTCCTCTATAGATAACATTACAGGTGACATCACGTGTATACAGCGCCGTCCTCTATAGATAACATTACAGGTGACATCACGTGTATACAGCGTCCTCTATAGATAACATTACAGGTGACATCACGTGTATACAGCGTCCTCTATAGATAACATTACAGGTGACATCACGTGTATACAGCGTCCTCTATAGATAACATTACAGGTGACATCACGTGTATACAGCGTCCTCTATAGATAGGACAAGCTCCTGATTGGATTATTCCGATCCCCCTCCTCTTGGCGCAGTGGTTTGGTCCCGGTCTCTCGGGCGCCCTCTGCTGTCTGTCCCGCATACTACACTGCTCGGGTTCGGCAGGTGGAGGAGACATGGAGGCCGCCCCGGACCTGCGGGACCTGGAGACCAAGGTGGGGAGGAAAGCCCCGGAGAGCCTGCTGCGGTGGATGAGAGAAGAACCGGAGCTGAGGGGCGGGAGCGGCGGGGCCGGGAGTCTGGGGAACAAGATGGAAGCGCTGCGGCTGGAGCTGGTGAGAGGAGGAGACCCCCTCATATACAGGTTATACTCCCCCCCCCTCATATACAGTTATACCCCCCCCCATATACAGTTATACCCCCCCCCATATACAGTTATACTCCCCCCCCATATACAGTTATACTCCCCCCCCATATACAGTTATACCCCCCCCATATACAGTTATACCCCCCCATATACAGTTATACTCCCCCCCCCTCCCATATACAGTTATACTCCCCCCCCCCAATATACAGTTATACCCCCCCCCTCCCATATACAGTTATACTCCCCCCCCATATACAGTTATACCCCCCCCCCCTCCCATATACAGTTATACTCCCCCCCCATATACAGTTATACCCCCCCCTCATATACAGTTATACCCCCCCCCATATACAGTTATACCCCCCCCCCATATACAGTTATACCCCCCCATATACAGTTATACCCCCCCCATATACAGTTATACCCCCCATATACAGTTATACTCCACCCCCCCATATACAGTTATACTCCCCCCCCCCCCATATACAGTTATACTCCCCCCCCCCCATATACAGTTATACTCTCCCCCCCATATACAGTTATACCCCCCCATATACAGTTATACCCCCCCATATACAGTTATACCCCCCCATATACAGTTATACCCCCCCATATACAGTTATACCCCCCCATATACAGTTATACCCCCCATATACAGTTATACCCCCCCATATACAGTTATACCCCCCCCATATACAGTTATACCCCCCATATACAGTTATACCCCCCCCATATACAGTTATACTCTCCCCCCCCCATATACAGTTATACTCCCCCCCATATACAGTTATACTCTCCCCCCCATATACAGTTATACCCCCCCCATATACAGTTATACCCCCCCATATACAGTTATACCCCCCATATACAGTTATACCCCCCCATATACAGTTATACCCCCCCATATACAGTTATACCCCCCATATACAGTTATACCCCCCCATATACAGTTATACTCTCCCCCCTCACATACAGTGATACTCCCCCCCCCCATATACAGTTATACTCCCCCCCCCCCCATATACAGTTATACTCCCCCCCCCATATACAGTTATACTCCCCCCCCCATATACAGTTATACTCTCCCCCATATACAGTTATACTCCCCCCCATATACAGTTATACTCCCCCCCCCCCATATACAGTTATACTCCCCCCCAATATACAGTTATACTCCCCCCTCATATATAGTTATACCCCCCCCTCACATACAGTCATACCCCCCCCCCATATACAGTTATACTCCCCCCCATATACAGTTATACTCCCCCCCCCATATACAGTTATACTCCCCCCCCCCCCCATATACAGTTATACTCTCCCCCATATACAGTTATACTCTCCCCCATATACAGTTATACTCCCCCCCCATATACAGTTATACTCTCCCCCATATACAGTTATACTCCCCCCCCCCCATATACAGTTATACTCCCCCCCCCCATATACAATTATACTCCCCCCCCCCCATATACAGTTATACTCTCCCCCCCCCATATACAGTTATACTCTCCCCCCATATACAGTTATACCCCCCCATATACAGTTATACCCCCCATATACAGTTATACCCCCCCATATACAGTTATACCCCCCCATATACAGTTATACCCCCCATATACAGTTATACCCCCCCCATATACAGTTATACTCTCCCCCCTCACATACAGTGATACTCCCCCCCCCCCATATACAGTTATACTCCCCCCCCCCCCATATACAGTTATACTCTCCCCCCCCCATATACAGTTATACTCTCCCCCCATATACAGTTATACTCCCCCCCCCATATACAGTTATACTCCCCCCCATATACAGTTATACTCCCCCCCCCATATACAGTTATACTCCCCCCCCCCCATATACAGTTATACTCCCCCCCCCATATACAGTTATACTCCCCCCCCCCCATATACAGTTATACTCCCCCCCCCATATACAGTTATACTCCCCCCCCCATATACAGTTATACTCCCCCCCTCATATATAGTTATACCCCCCCCCTCACATACAGTCATACTCCCCCCCCCCATATACAGTTATACTCCCCCCCCCCCATATACAGTTATACTCCCCCCCCATATACAGTTATACTCCCCCCCCATATACAGTTATACTCCCCCCCCCCATATACAGTTATACTCTCCCCCATATACAGTTATACTCCCCCCCATATACAGTTATACTCCCCCCCCCCATATACAGTTATACTCCCCCCCCCCCATATACAGTTATACTCCCCCCTCATATATAGTTATACCCCCCCTCACATACAGTCATACTCCCCCCCCCCATATACAGTTATACTCCCCCCCCATATACAGTTATACTCCCCCCCCATATACAGTTATACTCCCCCCCCCCCATATACAGTTATACTCTCCCCCATATACAGTTATACTCCCCCCCATATACAGTTATACTCCCCCCCATATACAGTTATACTCCCCCCCCCCCATATACAGTTATACTCCCCCCCCCATATACAGTTATACTCTCCCCCCCCATATACAGTTATACCCCCCATATACAGTTATACTCCCCCCCCATATACAGTTATACTCCCCCCATATACAGTTATACCCCCCCCATATACAGTTATACCCCCCCCCATATACAGTTATACTCTCCCCCATATACAGTTATACCCCCCCATATACAGTTATACTCTCCCCCATATACAGTTATACTCCCCCCCCATATACAGTTATACTCCCCCCCATATACAGTTATACTCCCCCCCCCATATACAGTTATACTCCCCCCTCATATACAGTTATACTCCCCCCCCATATACAGTTATACTCTCCCCCCCATATACAGTTATACTCTCCCCCCCATATACAGTTATACTCCCCCCCCCATATACAGTTATACTCCCCCCCCATATACAGTTATACTCCCCCCCCCCCATATACAGTTATACTCCCCCCCCCCATATACAGTTATACCCCCCCCATATACAGTTATACTCTCCCCCATATACAGTTATACCCCCCCCATATACAGTTATACTCTCCCCCATATACAGTTATACTCCCCCCCCCCATATACAGTTATACTCTCCCCCCCCATATACAGTTATACTCCCCCCCCCATATACAGTTATACTCCCCCCCCATATACAGTTATACTCCCCCCCCATATACAGTTATACTCTCCCCCCCATATACAGTTATACTCTCCCCCCCATATACAGTTATACTCCCCCCCCCCATATACAGTTATACTCCCCAATATACAGTTATCCCCCCATATACAGTTATACCCCCCCCATATACAGTTATACTCCCCCCCCCCATATACAGTTATACTCCCCCCCCCCCATATACAGTTATACTCCCCAATATACAGTTATCCCCCATATACAGTTATACCCCCCCATATACAGTTATACCCCCCCCATATACAGTTATACCCCTCCCCATATACAGTTATACTCCCCCCCCCCCATATACAGTTATACTCCCCAATATACAGTTATCTCCCCTATATACCGTACTGACCCCCCTGTATGTATGATACCCTCCCCTATATACCGTACTGACCCCCTGTATGTATGATTCCCTCTCCTATATACCGTACTGACCCCCCCCCCGTATGTATGATGCCCTCCCCTATATACCGTACTGACCCCCCCTGTATGTATGATACCCTCCCCTATATACCGCACTGACCCCCTGTATGTGTGATACCCTCCCCTATATACCGCACTGACCCCCCCCCCCCCCGTATGTGTGATACCCTCCCCTATATACCGTACTGACCCCCCCGTATGTGTGATACCCTCCCCTATATACCGTACTGACCCCCCCCCGTATGTGTGATACCCTCCCCTATATACCGCACTGACCCCCCTGTATGTGTGATACCCTCCCCTATATACCGCACTGACCCCCCCCCGTATGTGTGATACCCTCCCCTATATACCGTACTGACCCCCCCCGTATGTGTGATACCCTCCCCTATATACCGTACTGACCCCCCCCCGTATGTGTGATACCCTCCCCTATATACCGTACTGACCCCCCCCGTATGTGTGATACCCTCCCCTATATACCGTACTGACCCCCCCCGTATGTGTGATACCCTCCCCTATATACCGTACTGACCCCCCCCGTATGTGTGATACCCTCCCCTATATACCGTACTGACCCCCCCCGTATGTGTGATACCCTCCCCTATATACCGTACTGACCCCCCCCGTATGTGTGATACCCTCCCCTATATACCGTACTGACACCCCCCGTATGTGTGATACCCTCCCCTATATACCGTACTGACCCCCCCGTATGTGTGATACCCTCCCCTATATACCGTACTGACACCCCCGTATGTGTGATACCCTCCCCTATATACCGTACTGACCCCCCCGTATGTGTGATACCCTCCCCTATATACCGTACTGACACCCCCCGTATGTGTGATACCCTCCCCTATATACCGTACTGACACCCCCGTATGTGTGATACCCTCCCCTATATACCGTACTGACCCCCCCGTATGTGTGATACCCTCCCCTATATACCGTACTGACCCCCCCGTATGTGTGATACCCCTCCCCCTATATACCGTACTGACCCCCCCTGTATGTGTGATACCCTCCCCTATATACCGTACTGACCCCCCCGTATGTGTGATACCCTCCCCTATATACCGTACTGACCCCCCCGTATGTGTGATACCCTCCCCTATATACCGTACTGACCCCCCCGTATGTGTGATACCCTCCCCTATATACCGTACTGACCCCCCCGTATGTGTGATACCCTCCCCTATATACCGTACTGACCCCCCCGTATGTGTGATACCCTCCCCTATATACCGTACTGACCCCCTGTATGTGTGATACCCTCCCCTATATACCGTACTGACCTGTATGTATGATACCCTCCCCTATATACCGTACTGACCCCCCCGTATGTGTGATACCCTCCCCTATATACCGTACTGACCCCCCCGTATGTGTGATACCCTCCCCTATATACCGTACTGACCCCCCCGTATGTGTGATACCCTCCCCTATATACCGTACTGACCCCCTGTATGTGTGATACCCTCCCCTATATACCGTACTGACCTGTATGTATGATACCCTCCCCTATATACCGTACTGTCCCCCTGTATGTATGATACCCTCCCCTATATATCGTACTGACCCCCTGTATGTATGATACCCTCCCCTATATACCGTACTGACCTGTATGTATGATACCCTCCCCTATATACCGTACTGTCCCCCTGTATGTATGATACCCTCCCCTATATACCGTACTGACCCCCCCGTATGTGTGATACCCTCCCCTATATACCGTACTGACCCCCCCGTATGTGTGATACCCTCCCCTATATACCGTACTGACCCCCCTGTATGTGTGATACCCTCCCCTATATACCGTACTGACCCCCCCGTATGTGTGATACCCTCCCCTATATACCGTACTGACCCCCCCGTATGTGTGATACCCTCCCCTATATACCGTACTGACCCCCCGTATGTGTGATACCCTCCCCTATATACCGTACTGACCCCCCCGTATGTGTGATACCCTCCCCTATATACCGTACTGACCCCCCCGTATGTGTGATACCCTCCCCTATATACCGTACTGACCCCCCTGTATGTGTGATACCCTCCCCTATATACCGTACTGACCCTGTATGTATGATACCCTCCCCTATATACCGTACTGACCCCCCGTATGTGTGATACCCTCCCCTATATACCGTACTGACCCCCCCGTATGTGTGATACCCTCCCCTATATACCGTACTGACCCCCCCGTATGTGTGATACCCTCCCCTATATACCGTACTGACCCCCTGTATGTGTGATACCCTCCCCTATATACCGTACTGACCTGTATGTATGATACCCTCCCCTATATACCGTACTGTCCCCCTGTATGTATGATACCCTCCCCTATATATCGTACTGACCCCCTGTATGTATGATACCCTCCCCTATATACCGTACTGACCTGTATGTATGATACCCTCCCCTATATACCGTACTGTCCCCCTGTATGTATGATACCCTCCCCTATATACCGTACTGACCTGTATGTATGATACCCTCCCCTATATACCGTACTGACCCCCCCGTATGTATGATACCCTCCCCTATATACCGTACTGACCCCCTGTATGTGTGATACCCTCCCCTATATACCGTACTGACCCCCTGTATGTATGATACCCTCCCCTATATACCGTACTGACCCCCTGTATGTATGATACCCTCCCCTATATACCGTACTGACCCCCTGTATGTATGATACCCTCCCCTATATACCGTACTGTCCCCCTGTATGTATGATACCCTCCCCTATATACCGTACTGACCCCCTGTATGTGTGATACCCTCCCCTATATACCGTACTGACCCCCTGTATGTATGATACCCTCCCCTATATACCGTACTGACCCCCCCGTATGTATGATACCCTCCCCTATATACCGTACTGACCCCCTGTATGTATGATACCCTCCCCTATATACCGTACTGTCCCCCTGTATGTATGATACCCTCCCCTATATACCGTACTGACCCCCTGTATGTGTGATACCCTCCCCTATATACCGTACTGACCTGTATGTATGATGCCCTCCCCTATATACCGTACTGACCCCCCCGTATGTATGATACCCTCCCCTATATACCGTACTGACCCCCTGTATGTATGATACCCTCCCCTATATACCGTACTGACCCCCCCGTATGTATGATACCCTCCCCTATATACCGTACTGACCCCCTGTATGTATGATACCCTCCCCCTGTAATACACTCGTCCTGGATATTCTCACACAGGTGTATCTGCCCCTCCCCCTCAGTACATATCAGTTGTGTAAATATTGATCTCAGGCTCATTTACATAAATATTAACCCACTGTAGTCTGTGGGGATTGGTAAGTATAGAGGGGAATAAAGAATTCTGAGGAAGGGGTGAGTGCACCCGAAACGCATCCTTGGTTCTATTATTACTTTATTGGAAATAAAATCCCTTACTTTGGGTTTGAACATTACTACTGACGTGGAATAATTTCCATTGTGATAAGCGGCGCCCGACATCAGATGTTGTACAGGACAGGTCTCCTGTGATCTCCGGGCTGTGTGGACCCCTCAGCGGGGTGATATGGGGCGCGGTCCTTCTGTATCCCAGGCAGTGATGACATCATTGGGGGTGGGTGTGACTGTATAATTTAGGTAATCTTTGTGCCCCTTGTATCCAGAGATTACCCCTGGTCTCCCCTGTGGTTGTGATGTGTTGGAGGGGACATTGGGGGCAGCCTCGGGGTTTGTAGATGACCATGATCTGTTTCCCTTCCCCCGCAGGCCTGTCTCCGATCCATTGATGTCCAGATTCTGCAGCAGCTGTTACTTGTGAATGAGGGGATCGAGGCTGTGAAGTGGATCCTGGAGGAGAAGGGGGCGCTCCTCACCAGTCGCTGCAGTAGTCTGACCAGCAGTCAGGAGACGTCGCGGCGCGGCAGCTGGAACAGTCTCCAGGACCCCGCTGACCGGCTGGACAGCATCTCTATCGGCAGCTACCTGGACACATTGGCCGATGACCTGGACGAGTATAGTCTGAGCACCAGCGAGCCCGTGGTCTCCACCCCCCGCCGCCTCCCACTGACCACCACCGACCATGACAGTTATATGGCGCTGACCAACGGCCCCTCAAAGCAGCTGGAACCGGACACGAAACCCCTAGAGGAGAAACCCAAACTAAGGCCAAGCCAGAACGGGAGGGCGTCCAGCAAGGTCCACCTGGAATATGATGCCCACTGGCGCTGGGTGCAGTCCCAGGACGATGTGACTTTTCTATAACCCGGGTGAGGGCGGAGCCTCGGATTCTATTTGGGGGTGGGCCTTGTAATCTACTCAGGAGTGGACCCCAGACTCTTCTGACAGGGGGGGGGGGGGGGGAGAGACACGTTCATAGTCCTTGTTATAGACTCATCAGGTTCTGGGATTTTGTGCAGGACTGTTGGGGTGAGGAACAGTCTGGAGGAGACTTTCCACAATGGCTGCAGCTGACGTGATTGGTCGGTGACTACTGAAATCTCCTCCCTCTGTAATAAAGCTTTTTTTGTTGTCCGTCACAATTTCTTGGTATCAACTTTTTTCCTTTGGATCCTTCACTGTGAGAATGTAACAATATGGCGCCAATAGATGTGATCCCCCAGGAGATCTACTACAGCTGGGGGGAGGGGGTGCTATGAGCCCCAAAAAGTCCTTTACCTAGATGAGACATTAAAGGAGTACTCCGGGATGTAAAATATTGTGTTTCAGACTGCCGGCAGTAAAATAAAGGGATCCAGGCCTGCCGCCATTATCTCCCTGGTTGCCGGTGGTCAGTGAGTCCCGTCATCTGGCGGGGTGACCGATGCCGCAGGGCGAGGGCGGGGTGACTCAATGACCTCCAGGAAGAGGCACCAGCGGCAGCTATGGATCCCTTTATTTTATTTTTTTGTGCTGTCTTCTCGGGAGATCGGATATGATGATGCAGGGGGGAGACCCAGGATGGATGATGATGATGCAGGGGGGAGACCCGGGGTGGATGATGATGATGATGCAGGGGGGAGACCCAGGATGGATGATGATGATGATGCAGGGGGGAGACCCGGGATGGATGATGATGATGCAGGGGGGAGACCCGGGATGGATGATGATGATGCAGGGAGGAGACCCGGGATGGATGATGATGCAGGGGGGAGACCCGGGATGGATGATGATGATGCAGGGGGGAGACCCGGGATGGATGATGATGATGCAGGGGGGAGACCCGGGATGGATGATGATGATGCAGGGGGCAGACCCGGGATGGATGATGATGATGATGCAGGAGGAGACCCGGGATGGATGATGATGCAGGGGGGAGACCTAGGATGGATGATGATGATGCAGGGGGGAGACCCGGGATGGATGATGATGATGCAAGGGGGAGACCCGGGATGGATGATGATGCAGGGGGAGACCTGGGATGAATGATGATGATGCAGGGGGGAGACCCGGGATGGATGATGATGATGATGCAGGGGGGAGACCCGGGATGGATGATGATGATGATGCAGGGGGGAGACCCGGGATGGATGATGATGATGATGATGCAGGGGGGAGACCCGGGATGGATGATGATGCAGGGGGGAGACCCGGGATGGATGATGATGATGATGCAGGGGGGAGACCCGGGATGGATGATGATGATGATGCAGGGAGGAGACCCGGGATGGATGATGATGATGCAGGGGGGAGACCCGGGATGGATGATGATGATGCAGGGGGGAGACCCGGGGTGGATGATGATGATGATGCAGGGGGGAGACCCAGGATGGATGATGATGATGATGCAGGGGGGAGACCCGGGATGGATGATGATGATGCAGGGGGGAGACCCGGGATGGATGATGATGATGCAGGGAGGAGACCCGGGATGGATGATGATGCAGGGGGGAGACCCGGGATGGATGATGATGATGCAGGGGGGAGACCCGGGATGGATGATGATGATGCAGGGGGGAGACCCGGGATGGATGATGATGATGCAGGGGGCAGACCCGGGATGGATGATGATGATGATGCAGGAGGAGACCCGGGATGGATGATGATGCAGGGGGGAGACCTAGGATGGATGATGATGATGCAGGGGGGAGACCCGGGATGGATGATGATGATGCAAGGGGGAGACCCGGGATGGATGATGATGCAGGGGGAGACCTGGGATGAATGATGATGATGCAGGGGGGAGACCCGGGATGGATGATGATGATGATGCAGGGGGAGACCCGGGATGGATGATGATGATGATGCAGGGGGGAGACCCGGGATGGATGATGATGATGATGATGCAGGGGGGAGACCCGGGATGGATGATGATGCAGGGGGGAGACCCGGGATGGATGATGATGATGATGCAGGGGGGAGACCCGGGATGGATGATGATGATGATGCAGGGAGGAGACCCGGGATGGATGATGATGATGCAGGGGGGAGACCCGGGATGGATGATGATGATGCAGGGGGGAGACCCGGGATGGATAATGATGATGCAGGGGGAGACCCGGGATGGATGATGATGATGCAGGGGGAGACCCGGGATGGATGATGATGATGCAGGGGGGAGACCCGGGATGGATGATGATGATGCAGGGGGGAGACCCGGGATGGATGATGATGATGCAGGGGGAGACCCGGGATGGATGATGATGATGCAGGGGCGAGACCCGGGATGGATGATGATGATGCAGGGGCGAGACCCGGGATGGATGATGATGATGATGCAGGGGGCAGACCCAGCATGGATGATGATGATGATGATGATGCAGGGGGGAGACCCGGGATGGATGATGATGATGCAGGGGGGAGACCCGGGATGGATGATGATGCAGGGGGGAGACCCGGGATGGATGATGATGATGATGCAGGGGGAGACCCGGGATGGATGATGATGATGCAGGGGGGAGACCCGGGATGGATGATGATGATGCAGGGGGGAGACCCGGGATGGATGATGATGATGATGATGCAGGGGGGAGACCCGGGATGGATGATGATGATGCAGGGGGGAGACCCGGGATGGATGATGATGATGCAGGGGGCAGACCCGGGATGGATGATGATGATGATGCAGGAGGAGACCCGGGATGGATGATGATGCAGGGGGAGACCTGGGATGAATGATGATGATGCAGGGGGGAGACCTAGGATGGATGATGATGATGCAGGGGGGAGACCCGGGATGGATGATGATGATGCAAGGGGGAGACCCGGGATGGATGATGATGCAGGGGGAGACCTGGGATGAATGATGATGATGCAGGGGGGGAGACCCGGGATGGATGATGATGATGATGCAGGGGGGAGACCCGGGATGGATGATGATGATGATGCAGGGGGGAGACCCGGGATGGATGATGATGCAGGGGGGAGATCCGGGATGGATGATGATGATGATGCAGGGAGGAGACCCGGGATGGATGATGATGCAGGGAGGAGACCCGGGATGGATGATGATGATGATGCAGGGGAGAGACCCGGGATGGATGATGATGATGCAGGGGGAGACCCCGGGATGGATGATGGTGATGCAGGGGGAGACCCGGGATGGATGATGATGATGCAGGGGGGAGACCCGGGATGGATGATGATGATGCAGGGGGGAGACCCGGGATGGATGATGATGATGCAGGGGGGAGACCCGGGATGGATGATGATGATGCAGGGGGGAGACCCGGGATGGATGATGATGATGCAGGGGGGAGACCCGGGATGGATAATGATGATGCAGGGGGGAGACCCGGGATGGATGATGATGATGCAGGGGGAGACCCGGGATGGATGATGATGATGCAGGGGGAGACCCGGGATGGATGATGATGATGCAGGGGGGAGACCCGGGATGGATGATGATGATGCAGGGGGAGACCCGGGATGGATGATGATGATGCAGGGGCGAGACCCGGGATGGATGATGATGATGCAGGGGCGAGACCCGGGATGGATGATGATGATGATGCAGGGGGCAGACCCGGGATGGATGATGATGATGCAGGGGGCAGACCCGGGATGGATGATGATGATGATGATGCAGGGGGCAGACCCGGGATGGATGATGATGATGCAAGGGGGAGACCCGGGATGGATGATGATGCAGGGGGAGACCTGGGATGGATGATGATGATGATGCAGGGAGGAGACCCGGGATGGATGATGATGCAGGGGGGAGACCCGGGATGGATGATGATGATGCAGGGGGGAGACCCGGGATGGATGATGATGCAGGGAGGAGACCCGGGATGGATGATGATGATGCAGGGAGGAGACCCAGGATGGATGATGATGCAGGGAGGAGACCCGGGATGGATGATGATGCAGGGGGGAGACCCGGGATGGATGATGATGCAGGGAGGAGACCCGGGATGGATGATGATGATGCAGGGGGGAGACCCGGGATGGATGATGATGATGCAGGGGATAGACCCGGGATGGATGATGATGATGATGCAGGGGGGAGACCCGGGATGGATGATGATGATGCAGGGGGGAGACCCGGAATGGATGATGATGATGCAGGGAGGAGACCCGGGATGGATGATGATGATGATGCAGGGGGGAGACCCGGGATGGATGATGATGATGCAGGGGGAGACCCGGGATGGATGATGATGATGCAGGGGGGAGACCCGGGATGGATGATGATGATGCAGGGGGGAGACCCGGGATGGATGATGATGATGCAGGGGGAGACCCGGGATGGATGATGATGATGCAGGGGGGAGACCCGGGATGGATGATGATGATGATGCAGGGGGGAGACCCGGGATGGATGATGATGATGCAGGGGGAGACCCGGGATGGATGATGATGATGCAAGGGGGAGACCCGGGATGGATGATGATGATGATGCAGGGAGGAGACCCGGGATGGATGATGATGATGCAGGGGGCAGACCCGGGATGGATGATGATGATGATGCAGGGAGGAGACCCGGGATGGATGATGATGATGCAGGGGGCAGACCCGGGATGGATGATGATGATGATGCAGGGGGCAGACCCGGGATGGATGATGATGATGCAGGGGGGAGACCCGGGATGGATGATGATGCAGGGGGAGACCCGGGATGGATGATGATAATGCAGGGGGGAGACCCGGGATGGATGATGATGATGCAGGGGATAGACCCGGGATGGATGATGATGATGATGCAGGAGGAGACCCGGGATGGATGATGATGATGCAGGGGGCAGACCCGGGATGGATGATGATGATGATGCAGGGGGGAGACCCGGGATGAATGATGATGATGCAGGGGGAGACCCGGGATGGATGATGATGATGCAGGGGGGAGACCCGGGATGGATGATGATGATGCAGGGGGCAGACCCGGGATGGATGATGATGATGCAGGGAGGAGACCCGGGATGGATGATGATGATGCAGGGGGAGACCCGGGATGGATGATGATGATGCAGGGGGAGACCCGGGATGGATGATGATGATGCAGGGAGGAGACCCGGGATGGATGATGATGATGCAGGGGGAGACCCGGGATGGATGATGATGATGCAGGGGGGAGACCCGGGATGGATGATGATGATGCAGGGGGGAGACCCGGGATGGATGATGATGATGCAGGGGGAGACCCGGGATGGATGATGATGATGCTGCAGGGGGGAGACCCGGGATGGATGATGATGATGCAGGGGATAGACCCGGGATGGATGATGATGATGCAGGGGGGAGACCCGGGATGGATGATGATGATGATGCAGGGGGAGACCCGGGATGGATGATGATGATGATGATGCAGGGGGGAGACCCGGGATGGATGATGATGATGCAGGGGGGAGAGACCCGGGATGGATGATGATGATGATGCAGGGAGGAGACCCGGGATGGATGATGATGATGCAGGGGGGAGACCCGGGATGGATGATGATGATGCAGGGGGGAGACCCGGGATGGATGATGATGATGCAGGGGGAGACCCGGGATGGATGATGATGATGCAGGGGGCAGACCCGGGATGGATGATGATGATGCAGGGAGGAGACCCGGGATGGATGATGATGCAGGGGGAGACCCGGGATGGATGATGATGCAGGGGGGAGACCCGGGATGGATGATGATGATGATGCAGGGGGGGAGACCCGGGATGGATGATGATGATGATGATGCAGGGGGAGACCCGGGATGGATGATGATGATGATGCAGGGGGAGACCCGGGATGGATGATGATGATGCAGGGAGGAGACCCGGATTGGATGATGATGATGCAGGGGGAGACCCGGGATGGATGATGATGATGATGCAGGGGGCAGACCTGGGATGGATGATGATGATGATGCAGGGGGAGACCCGGGATGGATGATGATGATGCAAGGGGGAGACCCGGGATGGATGATGATGATGCAGGGAGGAGACCCGGGATGGATGATGATGATGCAGGGGGAGACCCGGGATGGATGATGATGATGCAGGGGGAGACCCGGGATGGATGATGATGCAGGGGGGAGACCCGGGATGGATGATGATGATGATGCAGGGAGGAGACCCGGGATGGATGATGATGATGCTGCAGGGGGGAGACCCGGGATGGATGATGATGATGCAGGGGATAGACCCGGGATGGATGATGATGCAGGGGGGAGACCCGGGATGGATGATGATGATGATGATGCAGGGGGAGACCCAGGATGGATGATGATGATGATGCAGGGGGGAGACCCGGGATGGATGATGATGATGCAGGGAGGAGACCCGGGATGGATGATGATGATGCAGGGGGGAGACCCGGGATGGATGATGATGATGCAGGGGGGAGACCCGGGATGGATGATGATGATGCAGGGGGAGACCCGGGATGGATGATGATGATGCAGGGGGCAGACCCGGGATGGATGATGATGATGCAGGGAGGAGACCCGGGATGGATGATGATGCAGGGGGAGACCCGGGATGGATGATGATGCAGGGGGGAGACTGGGATGGATGATGATGATGCAGGGGGGGAGACCCGGGATGGATGATGATGATGATGCAGGGGGAGACCCGGGATGGATGATGATGATGATGCAGGGGGAGACCCGGGATGGATGATGATGATGATGCAGGGGGAGACCCGGGATGGATGATGATGATGCAGGGAGGAGACCCGGATTGGATGATGATGATGCAGGGGGAGACCTGGGATGGATGATGATGATGCAGGGGGCAGACCTGGGATGGATAATGATGATGATGCAGGGGGAGACCCGGGATGGATGATGATGCAGGGGGAGACCCGGGATGGATGATGATGATGCAGGGAGGAGACCCGGATTGGATGATGATGATGCAGGGGGAGACCCGGGATGGATGATGATGATGATGATGCAGGGGGCAGACCTGGGATGGATGATGATGATGATGATGCAGGGAGGAGACCCGGGATGGATGATGATGATGATGCAGGGGGCAGACCCGGGATGGATGATGATGATGATGCAGGGGGAGACCCGGGATGGATGATGATGATGATGATGCAGGGGGAGACCCGGGATGGATGATGATGATGATGATGCAGGGGGAGACCCGGGATGGATGATGATGATGATGATGCAGGGGGAGACCCGGGATGGATGATGATGATGATGCAGGGGGAGACCCGGGATGGATGATGATGATGATGCAGGGGAGACCCGGGATGGATGATGATGATGATGATGCAGGGGGAGACCCGGGATGGATGATGATGATGCAGGGGGAGACCCGGGATGGATGATGATGCAGGGGGGAGACCCGGGATGGATGATGATGATGATTCAGGGGGGAGACCCGGGATGGATGATGATGATGATTCAGGGGGGAGACCCGGGATGGATGATGATGCAGGGGGGAGACCCGGGATGGATGATGATGATGATGCAGGGGGGAGACCCGGGATGGATGATGATGATGATGCAGGGGGGAGACCCGGGATGGATGATGATGATGCACGGGTAGACCCGGGATGGATGATGATGATGCAGGGGGGAGACCCGGGATGGATGATGATGATGCAGGGGGGAGACCCGGGATGGATGATGATGATGATGCAGGGGGGAGACCCGGGATGGATGATGATGATGCAGGGGGGAGACCCGGGATGGATGATGATGATGCAGGGGGGAGACCCGGGATGGATGATGATGATGCAGGGGGGAGACCCGGGATGGATGATGATGATGCAGGGGGAGACCCGGGATGGATGATGATGATGCAGGGGGCAGACCCGGGATGGATGATTATGATGCAGGGAGGAGACCCGGGATGGATGATGATGCAGGGGGAGACCCGGGATGGATGATGATGCAGGGGGGAGACTGGGATGGATGATGATGCAGGGGCGGAGACCCGGGATGGATGATGATGATGCAGGGGGAGACCCGGGATGGATGATGATGATGATGCAGGGGGAGACCCGGGATGGATGATGATGATGCAGGGAGGAGACCCGGATTGGATGATGATGATGCAGGTGGAGACCCGGGATGGATGATGATGATGCAGGGGGCAGACCTGGGATGGATGATGATGCAGGGGGAGACCCGGGATGGATGATGATGCAGGGGGAGACCAGGGATGGATGATGATGATGATGATGCAGGGGGCAGACCTGGGATGGATGATGATGATGCAGGGAGGAGACCCGGGATGGATGATGATGATGATGCAGGGGGAGACCCGGGATGGATGATGATGATGCAGGGAGGAGACCCGGGATGGATGATGATGATGATGATGCAGGGGGAGACCCGGGATGAATGATGATGATGATGATGATGATGCAGGGGGAGACCCGGGATGGATGATGATGATGATGATGCAGGGGGAGACCCGGGATGGATGATGATGATGATGCAGGGGGAGACCCGGGATGGATGATGATGATGATGCAGGGGGAGACCCGGGATGGATGATGATGATGATGATGCAGGGGGAGACCCGGGATGGATGATGATGCAGGGGGGAGACCCGGGATGGATGATGATGCAGGGGAGACCCGGGATGGATGATGATGATGATGCAGGGGGGAGACCCGGGATGGATGATGATGATGATGCAGGGGGAGACCCGGGATGGATGATGATGATGCAGGGGGGGAGACCCGGGATGGATGATGATGATGATGCAGGGGGGAGACCCGGGATGGATGATGATGATGATGCAGGGGGGAGACCCGGGATGGATGATGATGATGATGCAGGGGGGAGACCCGGGATGGATGATGATGATGCAGGGGGGAGACTCGGGATGGATGATGATGATGATGCAGGGGGAGACCCGGGATGGATGATGATGATGATGCAGGGGGAGACCCGGGATGGATGATGATGATGATGCAGGGGCGAGACCCGGGATGGATGATGATGATGATGCAGGGGGGAGACCCGGGATGGATGATGATGATGATGCAGGGGGAGACCCGGGATGGATGATGATGCAGGGGGAGACCCGGGATGGATGATGATGCAGGGGGAGACCCGGGATGGATGATGATGATGCAGGGGGGAGACCCGGGATGGATGATGATGATGATGCAGGGGGGAGACCCGGGATGGATGATGATGATGATGCAGGGGGGAGACCCGGGATGGATGATGATGATGATGCAGGGGAGACCCGGGATGGATGATGATGATGCAGGGGGAGACCCGGGATGATGATGATGATGATGATGCAGGGGGAGACCCGGGATGGATGATGATGATGCAGGGGGAGACCCGGGATGGATGATGATGATGCAGGGGGAGACCCGGGATGGATGATGATGATGATGATGCAGGGGGGAGACCCGGATTGGATGATGATGATGCAGGGGGCAAACCCGGGATGGATGATGATGATGATGCAGGGGGAGACCCGGGATGGATGATGATGATGCAGGGGGCAGACCCGGGATGGATGATGATGATGATGATGCAGGGGGAGACCCGGGATGGATGATGATGATGCAGGGGGAGACCCGGGATGGATGATGATGATGATGATGCAGGGGGAGACCCGGATTGGATGATGATGATGCAGGGAGGAGACCCGGGATGGATGATGATGATGCAGGGGGCAGACCCGGGATGGATGATGATGCAGGGGGAGACCCGGGATGGATGATGATGATGCAGGGGGAGACCCGGGATGGATGATGATGATGCAGGGGGAGACCCGGGATGGATGATGATGATGATGATGATGCAGGGGGGAGACCCGGATTGGATGATGATGCAGGGGGGAGACCCGGGTGGATGATGATGATGATGCAGGGGGAGACCCGGATGGATGATGATGATGATGCAGGGGGAGACCCGGGATGGATGATGATGATGCAGGGGGGAGACCCGGATTGGATGATGATGATGCAGGGGGCAGACCCGGGATGGATGATGATGATGATGCAGGGGGAGACCCGGGATGGATGATGATGATGCAGGGGGAGACCCGGATGGATGATGATGATGCAGGGGGGAGACCCGGGATGGATGATGATGATGATGATGCAGGGGGAGACCCGGATTGGATGATGATGATGCAGGGAGGAGACCCGGGATGGATGATGATGATGATGCAGGGGGGAGACCCGGGGTGGATGATGATGATGATGCAGGGGGGAGACCCGGGATGGATGATGATGATGATGCAGGGGGAGACCCGGGATGGATGATGATGATGCAGGGGGAGACCCGGGATGGATGATGATGATGCAGGGAGGAGACCCGGGATGGATGATGATGATGCAGGGGGGAGACCCAGGATGGATGATGATGATGCAGGGGGGAGACCTGGGATGGATGATGATGATGATGCAGGGGGGAGACCCGGGGTGGATGATGATGATGATGCAGGGGGGAGACCCGGGATGGATGATGATGATGATGCAGGGGGAGACTCGGGATGGATGATGATGATGATGCAGGGGGAGACCCGGGATGGATGATGATGATGATGCAGGGGGAGACCCGGGATGGATGATGATGATGATGCAGGGGGGAGACCCGGGATGGATGATGATGATGATGCAGGGGGAGACCCGGGATGGATGATGATGATGATGCAGGGGGAGACCCGGGATGGATGATGATGCAGGGGAGACCCGGGATGGATGATGATGCAGGGGGGAGACCCGGGATGGATGATGATGATGCAGGGGGGAGACCCGGGATGGATGATGATGATGATGCAGGGGGAGACCCGGGATGGATGATGATGATGATGCAGGGGGGAGACCCGGGATGGATGATGATGATGATGCAGGGGGAGACCCGGGATGGATGATGATGATGCAGGGAGGAGACCCGGGATGGATGATGATGATGCAGGGGGAGACCCGGATGGATGATGATGATGATGATGCAGGGGGAGACCCGGGATGGATGATGATGATGCGGGGGGAGACCCGGGATGGATGATGATGATGATGATGCAGGGGGGAGACCCGGATTGGATGATGATGATGCAGGGGGCAAACCCGGGATGGATGATGATGATGATGCAGGGGGGAGACCCGGGATGGATGATGATGATGCAGGGGGCAGACCCGGGATGGATGATGATGATGATGCAGGGGGGAGACCCGGGATGGATGATGATGATGCAGGGGGAGACCCGGGATGGATGATGATGATGCAGGGGGAGACCCGGGATGGATGATGATGATGATGATGCAGGGGGAGACCCGGGATGGATGATGATGATGCAGGGGGGAGACCCGGATTGGATGATGATGATGCAGGGAGGAGACCCGGGATGGATGATGATGATGCAGGGGGCAGACCGGGATGGATGATGATGCAGGGGGGAGACCCGGGATGGATGATGATGATGCAGGGGGAGACCCGGGATGGATGATGATGATGCAGGGGGAGACCCGGGATGGATGATGATGATGATGATGCAGGGGGGAGACCCGGATTGGATGATGATGCAGGGGGGAGACCCGGGGTGGATGATGATGATGATGCAGGGGGGAGACCCGGGATGGATGATGATGATGATGCAGGGGGAGACCCGGGATGGATGATGATGATGCAGGGGGGAGACCCGGATTGGATGATGATGATGCAGGGGGCAGACCCGGGATGGATGATGATGGTGATGCAGGGGGAGACCCGGGATGGATGATGATGATGCAGGGGGAGACCCGGGATGGATGATGCAGGGGGGAGACCCGGGATGGATGATGATGATGATGATGCAGGGGGGAGACCCGGATTGGATGATGATGATGCAGGGAGGAGACCCGGGATGGATGATGATGATGATGCAGGGGGGAGACCCGGGGTGGATGATGATGATGATGCAGGGGGGAGACCCGGGATGGATGATGATGATGATGCAGGGGGAGACCCGGGATGGATGATGATGATGCACGGGGAGACCCGGGATGGATGATGATGATGCAGGGGGCAGACCCGGGATGGATGATGATGATGCAGGGGGGAGACCCGGGATGGATGATGATGATGCAGGGAGGAGACCCGGGATGGATGATGATGATGCAGGGGGGAGACCCGGGATGGATGATGATGATGCAGGGGGGAGACTCGGGGTGGATGATGATGATGATGATGATGATGCAGGGGGGAGACCCGGGATGGATGATGATGATGCAGGGGGCAGACCCGGGATGGATGATGATGATGATGCAGGGGGGAGACCCGGATGGATGATGATGATGATGCAGGGGGGAGACCCGGGATGGATGATGATGATGATGCAGGGGGGAGACCCGGGATGGATGATGATGATGCAGGGGGCAGACCCGGGATGGATGATGATGATGATGCAGGGGGGAGACCCGGATTGGATGATGATGCAGGGGGAGACCCGGATGGATGATGATGATGCACGGGGAGACCCGGGATGGATGATGATGATGCAGGGGGGAGACCCGGGATGGATGATGATGATGATGCAGGGGGGAGACCCGGATTGGATGATGATGCAGGGGGAGACCCGGGATGGATGATGATGATGCACGGGGAGACCCGGGATGGATGATGATGATGCAGGGGGGAGACCCGGGATGGATGATGATGATGATGCAGGGGGAGACCCGGGATGGATGATGATGATGATGCAGGGGGCAGACCCGGGATGGATGATGATGATGATGCAGGGGGGAGACCCGGGATGGATGATGATGATGCAGGGGGAGACCCGGGATGGATGATGATGATGCAGGGGGCAGACCCGGGATGGATGATGATGATGATGCAGGGGGGAGACCCGGATTGGATGATGATGCAGGGGGGAGACCCGGGATGGATGATGATGATGCACGGGGAGACCCGGGATGGATGATGATGATGCAGGGGGGAGACCCGGATGGATGATCATGATGATGCAGGGGGAGACCCGGATTGGATGATGATGCAGGGGGGAGACCCGGGATGGATGATGATGATGCACGGGGGAGACCCGGGATGGATGATGATGATGATGCAGGGGGAGACCCGGGATGGATGATGATGATGATGCAGGGGGAGACCCGGGATGGATGATGAATGATGATGATGCAGGGGGGAGACCCGGGATTGGATGATGATGATGCAGGGAGGAGACCCGGGATGGATGATGATGATGATGCAGGGGGAGACCCGGGTGGATGATGATGATGATGCAGGGGGGAGACCCGGGATGGATGATGATGATGATGCAGGGGGAGACCCGGGATGGATGATGATGATGCACGGGGAGACCCGGGATGGATGATGATGATGCAGGGGGCAGACCCGGGATGGATGATGATGATGCAGGGGGGAGACCCGGGATGGATGATGATGATGCAGGGAGGAGACCCGGGATGGATGATGATGATGCAGGGGGGAGACCCGGGATGGATGATGATGATGCAGGGGGGAGACCCGGGGTGGATGATGATGATGATGATGATGATGATGCAG